>NW_027362644.1:557500-703055 GCF_042186555.1 Aquarana catesbeiana | reverse complement strand
TTCTTGAAGGTTAGACCACCTGGGGGAGGGCCATTCCTGAAGCATGAGTTGAAGTTCCAGTTCATATCAGTGTTCAGGAAATGTCTTACAGGGGCTGGGTTGGATTGGGCGGAATACGCTTCACACTCATTCCACATTGGGGCATTGGGGCAGCTACTGAAGCTGCCAGATGTGGGTTGGATGAGGCGGCTGTGCAGAGGATTGGGAGGTGGGAATGGAGGAGATTCCGTACCTACATAAGGCCTCAACTGGTGGTAGAATTAAAAAAAGGTGCATGCGGGTAGGCTGGATTCACATGCTGAGATGTTGTAGTTTTGGTGGTATGTTGTTATGGGTGATGCTACCTTTATCTTGTTCGTCTTTTCGTTTCAGATGGAGGGTCTATTTGCCTCGTCTGGATCCTCGGTCACTCATATGTTTGTTGGGGGGCCAGGAGAGGAGATGTAAGACCGGATGGCAGACAGTTGGGTATCTCAAGGAGAGAGGCTTATGTGCGCTGGCTAGGAATGCCCGGGATAATGTGGGGTAGGGTGGTAGAGGAGGTGGAGCGGTACGCAAGGTTGGATAGACCACCTGATGTTTTAGTTATACATGCGGGGGAAATGATTTGGGGCTCCGAATGGTCAGGGATCTGATCTCGGACATCAAGTCAGATTTTGTACAGTAGCGCACAGTTTTCCCTAACACTTTGCTGTTGTGGTCCAACATTGTCGCTCAGATGACATGTCGCATGGCTAGGTCCGTGGCGCAAATTAATAAGGCCCGCATACGCATTAATAAAGTGGTGGGGAGGTTTGTGGCACAGAATGGGGGCATGGTGATCAGGCACAGAGAATTACAGACGAATGTTGGCCTCTATTTGCGGAAGGATGGAGTTCACCTCTCTGACGTAGGGATTGATCTCTGGGCCATGGGGTTACAGGAGGGGATCCAACGGGCCCTGCGGGTGTGGAGGGGCCCTCAAGAGTAACGTTTCACCCTTTTGAGCTGTGGCTGTGTTAAACGTATGAGGTGAAAAGGGGTGGGGGGCTCATCAGTAGTATGTGCCCCTCCGGTGTATTCCAGCAAAAGGTTGGTGGAATACTGTAATGGTTGCACTACGGGAAGGGGGTTGTCTCCGAGAGGTCATCCAGCTGGAGGCCTATCATGTTGGAAAAGGTCTTGCAGTGCATTGGTGGTATATGTGGTGGAATGTAGGTCGTCGTCATAGAACAACAGACTGGGGTTAAAAGAAGTTGTGTTATTGATGTTATATATATTTGTTATATATATATTATATTGGAGTTTATTTATTTAGATTGTTTTAATAAAAGGCTGTTATGGCCATTTATACTTCAAAATCAAGGTGTGGTCTCATCATTTTAGGTGGGTAAGAAATGGGTTGTTGGAGTACAGGTGGTATAACAGTGAGAGGTAAAAAGTGGGTACATTTGGACTACACTGGTCAAGTGAGGCCCAGAGTGGAAGAGAAAGCAAGGATTGATAGTGTAGGGCTGGGCATGACAGTGTGTCTAAGAGAGACACAAAAAGGGTTAATGAGAAAAGGTTGAAGGGGAGTGTAGAGAGGGGAGGGGAAAGAAAGGAGAAGAGTGGGGGAGTGGCTATACTTAAGGGAGAGGCGGAGCTAGGCTGGAGGCAGTGTGAAGAGGAAGTGTAAGGAGGAGGCAGTTTTTCCCACCCTCCCTATATGTTATTGGTGTGTGTTTTCTTTATTTCAGGAGAGTGAAGATGGTCGTCATGACTGCTTGGGTGGGCTGTGTTTTTGTTGGTCTTTGACGATGGCAGTAAACATATGTGATGAAAAGGGGTGGGTGGCTCATCAGTAGTATGTGCCCCTCCGGTGTATTCCAGCAAAAAGTTTGATGGAATACTGTAATGGTTGCACTGCAGGAAGGGGGTTGTCTCCGAGCGGTCATACAGCTGGAGGCCTATCATGTTGGAAAAGGTCCCGCAGTGCATTGGTGGTATATGTGGTGGAATGTGGGTCGCCGTCATAGACCAACAGATTGGGGTTAAAACAAGTTGTGTTATTGATGTTATATATATTTGTTTTTTATATATATATATATATATATATATATATATATATATATATATATATATATATATATATATATATATATATATATATATATATATATATATATATATATATATATATATATATATATATATTTTTTTTTTTTTTTTTATTGGAGGTATTTATTTAGATTGTTTTAATAAAAGGCTGTTATGGCCATTTATACTCCAAAATCAAGGTGTGGTCTCATCATTTTAGGTGGGTAAGAAATGGGGTGTTGGAGTACAGGTGGTATAACAGTGAGAGGTAAAAAGTGGATACATTTGGACTACACTGGTCAAGAACTGACCGAGTATAAAAAGATACGAGTAAACTTTCATTGGACGCTCTCACCTTATACTTTAGTGTGTGTGGATTTATTTCAAATTTTTTGTTATTTATTTTAAAAGAGAAATCCATGTTATGTAATGCTTGAGCCAAAATGTAGACTGCGATATACACTTTATAGGATGTTTTCTCATCAGGAAAATATAAATCAAGTGGACGTGTCTCCAAACTGCAGTTCCTAAGAGGACATCTAGTTGTGAGTGGAATAAGGACATTTTTCATTTGGTTTTTTGAAAAGCATCTACATTCAGATATGAGAATATCCTCCATCAGTGGGTCAGTTGGGCGGCTGGATGGATAAATACTATACAAATATTCCAGCAATCCCTTTGTGGAGAGAAGGGGGAACGTAAACACCAAGCTGCAGTTACTGAGAGCAAAAAACATTTCACTCATTGACCAAGAATCTGGTATAATAAATGTTTTCTCTGTGTAATAAGGGACATTATCATACAAAAACTTGTAATAAGTCATGCTAACTGAGCCACAAATAATAAGAACTTCCGTAGTTGAGGTCCGCAGTTCTGGAGGAATTTTATTATAATTCTTTACAGACACCAGAATCTTGAATTCAATACAAATTCCATGATTAGATAAATGTTTGCTGAGTTGTCGGATCTCCCTCTCTCCGTATTCATCATCAGATGTAAGGATCCCGACCCAGTTCCACTTCAACCTTTCCAGTAACTTTGCTATGGCCACATATTGCATCTCATCATCCGGAACTGTCCGGAAAAAGTTTGGATACATCTTTCTATTACTTAGTAAAGTATCTCTGGCTCCATAACTAATCTAGAAAGAAAGAAAACAGCAGTATAATTGTAATTGTATAAGCAGATTTTAGTGGTGCTTTTATTTCACTGGACCAATCAGATAAAGATACAATAGTAAATGTATTATTTCATAAATGATTTCAGTCATCAGTGAAAGCTGATAATATGATATTATAGGGGAATGTATCAAAACTGGATCAGCCAGAATCTGGAGCAACCAATCAGCCTCTATCTTCAACTTGTTTAGGTAAGTTTTGAAGATGAAAAATGGAAGCTGATTGGTTGTCATACACAACTGTCCCAGATTCTGGCTGCTCCAGTTTTGATAAATTCCCCTCTAAGAGTTCTTCTTCCTGTAATCCCACCTAGGGGTCTCCTGATCATCAATTTACTGGACAGACACTCCCACTGCAAGACTGATTTTGTCTTTAGCTGGAGGTGGACAACCGAGTATAAACACAATTACCAGCTCAGCTCCTGAACCTGTATATCCTTCATGGACCAGATCAATGTTTACATTTCCACTATGGGTCTGTCTATTCAACCATAACTCTCATTTCTTCAGATAACAAATCTGTGATATATTGTATATACTGTAAAATCTTCTCAAAATATAAAAAGGTGCCAACCCTATGTGGATACATGTGACAGCTGCCACTTTAAGTGTGAATCACACTAAGAAATCAAACAAAAAATATAAAGTAGGCGCTAATTAACCACTTGCTGACTGGCTCATGCACATATACATTGTCAAAGTGGTTCATTTCCGTGAATCGACGTACCTGTACGTCGGGTCCTTTAAGAGCCATAGCAGGCACAAGCTGCACGGTGGGGGACCTGATGTTCATGGCCGGCGGTCGCGATCGTCGTGGGCATGGGAGCCAGAATGGGGATTTGTGTAAACACACAAATCCTCGTTCTAACTGGAGAGAAGAGACAGATCTACTGTTCATAGTAATTAGGAACAACAATCTCTCTCCTCCTTCAGTCAGTCCCATCCCCCCAAAGACAGGTCTGGGCACCCTGACATGTAAGCGCATATATTTGGGGATTGGTTTTAATAGGACATTTTAATAAAACTGTGTAGCACGATTCCCGTGTTTATCTTCTTTCTGGGTGATTGGTGTATATCCTGCTGAAGGGAAGGAGCACCTGTGAACTGTAAAGGAGAAAACTTGGAACCCCATGCTGGGAGATTGGAATAATAACGCTTTGTGGTCCAGTGGGCCTTTGGGCTCTGGTGAGTGAGCATTTACATTATTGGTGGTGGAACACGTTTTTCTTGGAATCATATAAAGATACACGGTGGATTGGAATCATTTCATTAAAGTGCAAGGACTTAGAAATGGTCACAGTTGAATACGGACTTCAATTTGCATATTTTTACAGCACTTTTCATTTTTTGATATGTGTATGCACTAAGTTATCACTGACGGAACACTGGTATTAATAATTGGAATTTTTTTCTCAGCATCTTTGTGGAATTTGTTGTGCATTTTTCTGTGGGTTTTTTGTTTTTTGGGATTGCAAAATAGTGATTGTGACATCATTTTAATTTTTGAATGTATGTGTATTAAGTTATCACTGATAGCACACTGGTATTTAACAAAATAGTGTTTTTCACAGCATCTTTGTAAAAAAAAAATTTGTAAAAATTTTTTGTGCATTTTTTTTTTATTATTGCACAATAGTGACTATTACAGTGGGTATACCCTTCATTACCTAGCACATGTTAATTTTAGGATGTATGTAGTTTAATTAGCACCTACTTTATATTTTTTTTTTGACTGTATATACTGTATATCAGTTTTTGGCATAAAAATGCTAAATTGTCTTGCAAAAAATATTTGATTCATTTTATAGACAAAACTAAAACACTCATGTCTGTCTACTTTGATCGCTCTTTTCAATACCTTCCTTGTACTGTGTACAGACGTTTGGGTTGATTTACTAAAGGCAAAAACATTGTGCACTTTGCTCCAGAGCTTAGTAAATGAGCAGAAGCTCTTCTTTTATTATCCAATCATGTGCAAGCAAAAATGATGTTTTTTTTTTGTTTTCCTTGCCTGTGATTGGGTACTCTTTGCAAAGTGAAGGTTTACCTCATTTACCGAGCTCTGGAGAACTGCACTTGCAAAGTGCACAGTCTATTTGCCTTTAGTAAATCAACCCCATTGCATCAATCCCCAAAAACTACTTTGACAGCAACTACAACACATATAATATTCAGACCTACAAGGCTTGATACTCTATACATGCTAGAATTATGCAGTGATTCCACATCTCCAACATATCCATACCACCTCCATGTGCACAGTAATCTCCCCGACTGCTCAATGGAATATGAAATAATACAATAATTCAATAACAAACAAAATTGTGTTAAAAATCCTCTTTCAATTATATGTGGGATTCAAGATCCTCTTGTAGATAGACCTTCTCTCCACAACCCTGGCCCAGTGGTTGGGGGGGTCTGCAGGTAGGAGGCTTTGAAAAATAAGGGGGCCTCCAGATACCGCCCCCCCTATGTGAATTAGTAAGAGGGACATAGTACTGCTACTCATTCACAAAAAAAGTAACCTATAGATAAAGACACCCAAATTTTACAAGTCCTTTATTTAAAAAAAAAGAACCCAAGAAAAGCTCCTCATTGTAAATCCATCATTATTTATGACGTCTACCACCTGAAAACTTGTCAACACTAAAAGCCCAACAGACCCAGTGCACATAACAGGGAAGGGATGGGGATAGAAATGACATCACTGACCAACTACGGCCATGGTCAGGGATTAATGACCATACAAGTCAATGACATTGGTAACTTTGGCGGCTCCTAGTCTCCTGAAATATTACTTCTATATACACTATGTTACCAAAAGTATTGGGATGCCTGCCTTTACATGCTCATGAAGTTTAATGGCATCCCAGTCTTAGTCCATAGGATTCAATAAGCTATAACAGCTTCAACTCTTCTGGGAAGGCTGTCCACAAGGTTTAGGAGTGTGTCTATGGGAATGTTTGATAATTCTTCCAGAAGCACATTTGGAAGGTCAGGTACTGATGTTTGACAAGAAGGCCTGGCTCAGCTCTATTTCCCCCCAAAGGTGTTCTTTCGGGTTGAGCTCACGCTCATCCATGTCTTTATGGACCTTGCTTTTTGCACTGGTCCAAATCATTTGAAGGAGGGGGATTATGGTTTGGGGTATTTTTTCAGGGGTTGGGCTTGGCCCCTTAGTTCCAGTGAAGGGAACTCTTAAGGCGTCAGCATACCAAGACATTTTGGACAATTTCATGCTCCCAAATTTGTAGGAACAGTTTGGGGATGGCCCCTTCCTGTTCCAACATGACTGCGCACCAATGCACAAAGCAAGGTCCATGAAGACATGGATGAGTGAGTTTAGGGTGGAGGAACTTGACTGTCCTGACCTCAACCCGATAGAACACCTTTGGGATGAATTAGAGGAGAGACTGTGAGCCAGGCCTTCTTGTCCAACATCAGTGCCTGACCTCACAAATGTTCTTCTGGAAGAATGGTCAAACATTGCCATAGACACACTCCTAAAGTGGACATCCTTCCCAGAAGAGTTGAAGCTGTTATGGCTGCAAAGGGTGAGCCAACGTAAAATTGAACTCTACAGAATAAGACTGGAATGCCATTAAAGTTCATGTGCGTGTAAAGGCATGTGTCTCAATACTTTTGGTAATATAGGGTATGATCATCAGGGGACGGAATGGGCAAAAGTTCAGGCATTTGTCCAAATACCATAACAGTCAAAGATTGTACAGAACCATTGGCCTATCCCGACAGAGCACTGCCTTCTTTTTTTTAGAACAATGTTATACTTTGCGATGCTTTGCCACAAGGATTATTTGTACCTTTTTGACCCACCTAACCATAAGATGACTAGCTCTTCTAACGTTATGTAATATATAGAATTCTGCTTTTCTTACCTGGGTATAACCATAAAGATTCAGCAGCTGTGCCATTTGGAGGGTGGTGTCAGAATTGAGATCTCCAATGAAACCAGCCAGGGCACCCCGCTCCATACAGGAATAATTTGGAGCTTCCTTTGTATGTCCAGACAATATCTGTAGAACGTCTTTTATAGCTTTATTCACATGTCCACAAGAATCATACACATGGTATCCCAGGGTTATATTGGGCAGAATATCTGGACTGCGGTTTATCTCATCAATAGCAAATATAAAAGCCAGGAGATGTCTGTATTCTCTGTCATAAACCCTGCAGAAAATGGGTAGTTTTGCATTGGTCTACAGTACAAGGATTCAAGCACAAATTCTTTATGGCAAAATATATAATACATTTCAATTACAGATCTATGGTGGGATTTAAATTCAATCATTCCTGCACTTATATGAGTTATAGCAGTGGTTGGCAATTTAGGAGGTACTGTATAGAGGACCTCAGCTGTAGCCCTGATATCACCAAGTAGCCGCACACTATATTCAGTATATGTAATTCTGCAGAAGAAGGTCACAGAATGCCGACTTACTAGAGGAAAGGGTCAGAGACTACAAACTTGCTACAGGACTGGTTGGAGCCTACAGACATGCCATAGGAGACAGAGATAAGACAATCTTCCTGGGTTTAGTTTGTGAAAGTTTCTCAAATCTTGCTTAAATTCTGAAGTTTGTGAACTGTGAGCAAACCCCATTGAAGTCCATGGGGGGGGATCTTGTTTTTTAGTTCTGTCCATTTCTAGAGCTAATAGGTAAACTATTGTCAAACAAAAGGCATGGGAACTTGCCAATGCCATGATGGGGGGGGGGGGGGGCATGTACCAATACCATAATAATTAAAAAATGTCTCTCCCTATACAGTATTTTCAGCTCTCCATAACAGATCCCACAAATTAATAATATGGCTGATGTAAGCTCACCTTTTTTTTTCAGAAAGTTGGTTGGGTTATTTATATGTATATTATTGGCTCTTGTGACCAGGGTAATGACTGGGATGAGGTTTTGGTTTGGTCTGAACCCAGGTTTAGACCAAATTTTGCTTGTTTGGAGGTTAGGTAAACGGCTGAACTGATTTTGAATGTGGCCCGGTCAAACCTCCGGCACTTATTCACTTATTCTATGAATGAGTCGGGGTACTGTGTACCCCTTACTCATTCACATAGGCGGGAAGGCCTGTATCTGGGGTTTCCAGTTTCCAATAACCCCCCCAGTAGAGATGGGCTGAACATCCCCCTGTTCGGTTCGTAGCAGAACATGTGAACAGGCAAAAAATTTGTTCGAACAAGCGAACACCGTTAAAGTCTATGGGACATGAACATGAATAATCAAAAGTGCTAATTTTAAAGGTTTATGTGCAAGCTATTGTAATAAAAAGTGTTTGGGGACCTGGGTCCTGCCCCAGGGGACATGTATCAATGCAAAAAAAGGTTTAAAAATGGCCGTTCTTTCGAGAGCAGTGATTTTGAAACAATAAACGTGAAAGATTCCTTTCATACCTGGGGGGTGTCTATAGTATGTCTGTAAAGTAGCACATGTTTCCCGTGTTTACAACAGTCTGAGAGCAAAATTTAATTTCTAAAGGAATAAAAGCAATTTAAAAGTACTAGAGGTGGCGCCAGCTATAATGAATTGTTGGGTCTCTGCAATACACATAAAAGTCATTGAAAAAAACGCATGGGGTTCCCCCACAGTGCATTACCAGGCCCTTTGGGTCTGGTATGAATATTAAGGGGAACTCCGAACCAAAAATTTTAAAAAAATGCGTGGGGTCCCCCCAAATTCCATACCAGGCCCTTCAGGTCTGGTATGGATATTAAGGGGAACCTTGCGCCAAAATTTTTTAAAAAATGGTGTGGGGGTCCCCCTCAAAATCCATACCAGACCCTTATCTGAGCACAAAACCTGGCAGGCTGCAGGAAAAGAGGGGGGGATGAGAGAGCGCCCCCCTCTTGAACCATACCAGGCCACATGCCCTCAACATAGGAAGGATGTCCCCATGTTGATAGCGAAAAGGGCCTCATCCCCAAAAACCCTTGCCCGGTGGTTGTGAGGGTATGCGGGTGGGGGGCTTATCAGAATCTGCAAGGGGACTCCCAGGTCCTGCCCCCCCCTGTGTGAAATTGTAATGGGGTACAAATGTACCCCTACCATTTCACAAAAAAAGTGTCAAAAATGTTAAAAAAGACAATAGCCGGTTTTTGACAATTCCTTCATTAATGTCTTCTTCCATCTTCTTCTGGTCTTCATTCGGTTTACTTCCTCCATCTTGTTCTTCCCCCGCTTCTTCCTCTGCTTCTTACTCTGATTCTCTGCTTCTTCCTCCGGTCTTCTTGTCCGCATCTTCCTCCGGCTTCTGCTCCAACATCACGGGGAAAGCCATAGGGAAGTCCCTGTGAAGTCCCCATGTGTTGTGGGCATGTTGAGGGCATGTGGCCTAGTACGGTTTAGGAGGGGGGCGCTCTCTTGTCCCCCCCTCTTTTACTGTGGCCTGCCAGGTTGCGTGCTCGGATAAGGGTCTAGTATGGAATTTTAGGGGGACCTCCCACAACATTTTTTTATTTTGGTGCGGAGTTCCCCTTAAAATCCATACCAGACCTGAAGGGTCTGGTATGGATTTTGAGGGGGAACCCCACACCATTTTCTTTTTAATTTTGGTGCGGGATTCCCCGTAGCCTCCCTGGCGGTATTCCCAAGTGTGGTTCGGGGTTAAATTTCAGCACCATTATTGGTAACCCCCGAGCCACACTCGGGATTACATCTCAGGATCCTGGTGCGGTATACTTACCTTGTCCCCAGGATCCTGCAATGTCCCCCACGCTGTCTGCAGGCTCCGTACTCTGCCCGAAGCCTCTCTGTGCAAGGCTCCATTCCCTGTGAGCTTTGCAACGCACGGGGGTGGAGCCTGGCGGCAAAGTAAAAATATGTCAAGATCATAACACATACAGTACTGTAATCTTACACTCATTTCACTTTCCTTTTGTCCCCAGTGCTTTGGCCCATGCCCTGCATGCAGTTTTTATTACAGTTGCAATAAAAAGTATGTGAACCCTTTTGGAATGATATGGATTTCTGCACAAATTGGTCATAAAATGTGATCTGATCTTCATCTAAGTCACAACAATAGACAATCACAGTCTGCTTAAACTAATAACACACATAGAATTAAATGTTACCATGTTTTTATTGAACACACCATGTAAACATTCACAGTGCACATGGAAAAAGTATGTGAACCCCTAGACTAATGAGATCTCCAAGAGCTAATTGGAGTGAGGTGTCAGCCAACTGGAGTCCAATCAATGAGATGAGATTGGAGGTGTTGGTTACAGCTGCCCTGCCCCATAAAAACACACACCAGTTCTGGGTTTGCCTTTTACAAGAAGCATTGTCTGATGTGAATGATGCCTCGCACAAAAGAGCTCTCAGAAGTCCTACGATTAAGAATTGTGGACTTGCATAAAGCTGGAAAGGGTTATAAAAAGTATCTCCAAAAGCCTTGCTGTTCATCAGTCCACAGTGAGACAAATTGTCTATAAATGGAGAAAGTTCAGCACTGCTGCTACTTTCCCTAGGAGTGGGCGTCCTGTAAAGATGACTGCAAGAGCACAGCGCAGACTGCTCAATGAGGTGAAGAAGAATCCTAGAGTGTCAGCTAAACACTTACAAAAGTCTCTGGCATATGCTAACATCCCTGTTAGCGAATCTATGATACGTAAAATACTAAACAAGAATGGATTTCATGGGAGGATACCACAGAGGAAGCCACTGCTGTCCAAAAAAAACATTGCTGCACGTTTACAGTTTGCACAAGAGCACCTGGATATTCCATAGCAGTACTGGCAAAATATTCTGTGGACAGATGAAACCAAAGTTGAGTTGTTTGGAAGAAACACACAACACTATGTGTGGAGAAAAAGAGGCACAGCACACCAACATCAAAACCTCATCCCTACTGTGAAGTATGGTGGTGGGGACATCATGGTTTGGGGCTATTTTGCTGTGTCAGGGCCTGGACGGATTGCTATAATCAAAGGAAAAATGAATTCCCAAGTTTATCAAGACATTTTGCAGGAGAATTTAAGGCCATCTGTCCACCAGCTGAAGCTCAACAGAAGATGGGTGTTGCAACAGGACAATGACCCAAAGCATAGAAGTAAATCAACAACAGAATGGCTTAAACAGAAGAAAATACGCCTTCTGGAGTGGCCCAGTCAGAGTCCTGACCTCAACCCGATTGAGATGCTGTGGCATGACTTCTAGAAAGCGATTCACACCAGACATCCCAAGAATATTGCTGAACTGAAACAGTTCTGTAAAGAGGAATGGTCAAGAATTACTCCTGACCATTGTACACATCTGATCTGCAACTACAGGAAACATTTGGTTGAAGTTATTGCTGCCAAAGGAGGTTCAACCAGTTATTAAATCCAAGGGTTCACATACTTTTTCCACCTATACTGTGAATGTTTACATGGTGTGTTCAATAAAAACATGGTAACATTTAATTCTCTGTGTGTTATTAGTTTAAGCAGACTGTGATTGTCTATTGTTGTGACTTAGATGAAGATCAGATCACATTTTATGACCGATTTGTGCAGAAATCCATATCATTCCAAAAGGGTTCACATACTTTTTATTGCAACTATATATATACTGTTCTTTCTGTCTGGAAACTGGAGATTGTCCATAGCAACCAAAAAGTGTCCCTTTAAGTCAAAAGTGGCTTTAGACCAGCTAGAAAACAGCAATAGTAAATTAGAACACTTGCAGAATTGAGCGATAGTGAATCGTGGGGAAATTTATTTTATTATTATTATTTTTTTTATTATTTATATTTATTTATTATAATATAATTTATGATTTTGTGTTTCAAACTTCATCATACCTGGGATATCTACTAGACTCTTGGTGGACGGATATAAGTGTGTTATTGCTAAGAATTACAGACCTACAATATAAAACGCCAAATTTCTATGCAAAATAATTGTACCGCTTTGAGGCGCAAAAATCTGAAATAATCATACCACCAGGGAGGTTCATATCCATACCAGACCTGAAGGGCCTGGTATGGAATTTAGGGGGACCCCCACGCATTTTTTTTTAAATTTTGGTTCGGGGTTCCCCTTAATATTCATACCAGACCAAAATGGCCTGGTAATGCACTGTGGGGGAACACCATGCCGTTTTTTTTCTATGACTTTTATGCGTATTGCAGAGACCCGACAATTCATTACCGCTAGTACTTTTTTCCTTTAGAAATTTTATTTTGTGCAGGGACTGTTGTAAACACAGGAAACATGCGCCACTTTACAGGCATACTATAGACACCTCCCAGGTACAAAATTTAAGAGAATATTTCACTTTTATTGTTTCACTTTAAACATTATTAAAATCACTGCTCCTGAAAAAACGGCCGTTTTTAAAACTTTTTTTGCATTGATACATGTCCCCTGGGGCAGGACCCAGGTCTCCAAACACTTTTTAGGACAATAACTTGCATATTAACCTTTAAAATTAGCACTTTTGATTTCTCCCATAGACTTTTAAAGGGTGTTCCACGGCTTTCCAATTTGCCGCGAACAACCCAAATTGTTCGCTAATCGGCGAACAGGCGAACAGCCAATGTTCGAGTTGAACTCATGTTCGACCCGAACAGACAGCCCATCCCTACCCCCAGCATGCAGACCACCACAACCACCAGACCAGGGTTGTGGGAAAGAGGCTCTTGTCTTCATCATTATGGTGCTTGCCAATAGGGCCCTCCTGGCAAGGTACCCCCAATGCTGAGGGTATGTGGCCTCGTATGGTTCAGGTGGGGAGGCTGAATTCTCACTTCACTTTTCCTGGCCTGACAGGGGGCATGATCATATACAGTAAGTGTCACATGTGGATTTTGGGTGGAACCACATGCTTTATTTTGCCTGAAATTTCATCTTAAAATTCCTACTGGTCTGGTATGAATATTTAATAGGGAGGCCAAGAGTACCCCTTGACATCTTTATCAGACCCTCATCAGGGTAAAGGGTCATTTATGCATCCTTAGAGGGAATTATACACTTTTTTGTTTTGTGTGGGGGTCCACCATTAACATCTATACTAGGGATAAGAGTCTGCTATAGATTAGATGAACCTTCAGCTGTTTGGTAGGTGGCTGAAGCTGTATTTTTCCAGCAATTTAAACAGCAATTTTTTTTTCATTTGTAAATGTTAATGTTGGTGTAGTAGGATGTATACATCATACAGATGTGCCACTTTAACAGCAGGGTCAGGGTATCCCCAAGGGATGTTAGTTTTTTTTTTATTCCTGTCCACTCTGCCTATGTACTCAAGGGATCTAATCTACCCCCCCCCCCGGCACACAGTTTTTCAGTTTTTATCTTAGACAGCAAAACAACCTTCCCATGTTGTAGAGTTGAGGAGAAGGGACAACAGCAAAAGAAACTTTGCAGGGCTGACACCATTCCTTGTTATTTAATTTAACAAATAGAACAGTATTGTCAGTCCACAACAGGAACAGATCAATGGGAATTTTTCTGTGACTGCATTGTCTTTAATCCTTTCACTGTCAGAGCAGCTTTTGTGTGAAATATTAAAATATGTGAAAATTTGTTAAAACCCAGCAAACATTATATATTTTCTGAATGCAACAAAGCTATGGAATACAATCGTGGTAGTTTGAATTATTTATGATATTAGAGGAGATGTTTATCAAATAAATATTTTCAGTAAAAAATACAATTAAAAAATTATTACTGCGCACAAACGAGATGTATTACCCAACTTTTTGGTAAAATATAAAATATAAAGTTGTTCCGAGTAAATAGAAACCCAACATTTAAAGCCTTAAAATTGTGCATGCCGGTGAAAAGGTAAATGCGATGCCGGCCATCAGAAACAGAACTACTATATAATGTTATTGTGGTGCCTTAAAATTCATGTCCAACCAAAACCTTTTTTCTTTTGGACAGCCACTGTCCAGGGCTCCATTAGAGAGATTTCCCCTCACTTCCTGTCCTGCAGATAACAGTTTTACCAGACAGGAAGAGAGGAAAAATCTGCAATAGGGACACGGACAGAAATACAAGACTGACAGGGATTCCAGCCTTCCAGTACTTTACTAAAAATTTGTTTATTTCTGTGCTGCTATTGGAGAGATTCCCTCACTTTCTATGGTAGAATGTTACCTGCAGGACATGAAGTGAGGGAAAAGAAAAAAGGTTTTGGATGGACATGCATGTTAAGGCTTCACAATAACATTATATAGTATTTATGTGAGGGGGATCTCTTTTATGGAGCCCCAGATAGCAGTAGAAACCTAACAGGGATTCTTTATCCTTCCCAACTCTATTCAAAAGTGAAAAAAAGGTATGGAGTCCTTAAGGGCCAAAGTCATTGAAGGTCCCATTCCAAATTGTGCATTGTGGTAAAAATTGACACCTTAACACATAACAAAGCATGACAAAGCACCTTCTCTTGTGAATTGCCCCCAATGCATTGTACAGTAGATCCCAACACACAATGCACCTCTAGGCACCAAAATACACATACAGTCAGGTCCATAAATATTGGGGCATTGACACAATTCTAATCTTTTTGGCTATATACACCACCACAATGGATTTGAAATGAAACGATTGGAAGCTTAACACTTCATATTTCACTTACGCTGAACACATGAGATTTTTAAGAAGACTTCCCTTCTGACTCCACACTGACACTACAGAATGTACAGTGAATATCCCTCCTATAATGATGTCTCCATCCTGAGAATACTCATACTCAAATGTATAATTCCTCATAGTCATATCACAGCGGTGAGCAGAGTTCTGGGTGTCAGATGTCAGATGTGCAGGGACACACAGAGACAACAACCACAATATTCTAAGTAGATATCTGAAGACAACATGGTCGAGTCTCTGATAGACTCCAATGAGTTCTTCCTCTTCTCCCAACTTCATTATCACTGACATCAGCCCAGGATCCTGACACTGACTTCATGGCTCAGCTGAAGGCTGTGAGAGTGTCAGGTTTATAAAGAATAATTCTGTTATTTATTACTGATAGATTGGAATATGAATCTACTTATAGAGTAGGAAAAAAAAGCCAAACCTAAATTACACAGAATCCATCTTTGTCAGCACTGTACAAAGTGAAGGATATAAAATTACCATTATGACATATTGTACATGAAACAGTAAAAATTAGAAGTTTGATGGTCAAGAATGTCATGTTTATTATTAATATTCATATTATTGTTATTATTATTATTATTATTATTATTATTATTATTATACTGTATAAATATAGGTGTAGGGATGAGATTCAGCAGCTACCATAGATTTGTGTTGAATCCCTGGGATTTGTAAAGTTTGTGAATCACAAACTTTTGGCTGAAAAGTTTGCTGGTTCACCACCAAAAGAGAGAACAATCTCTAATGCGGTGCACAAGGAATGGATGAAGGAATGGATGACCTATTGATGGACGGGTGGGGTCATAGCAGTTTTATTATCAGTGTTGTTAGGGACAGCTGACAATTCTGTGTAGAAAGAGATTATTATAATTATTTTGTTTATTTTTCATCGGTACATGTCCCCATGGCAGTGCATAAATCAGAATCTTAGCATTTTACTTCCAAACTGCTCTTTAGACTGCTTTTTATTTTTATTTAAGTTTTATTTGAAGTATGCCATGGGATCATTTGAAAGACTAAGTACAAGAACAGGGTCCACCTAAACCACCGCCCATCATTCACCAAACCCCCTATCGCAACTGATAAGACAAAAGTTAGACACACACCAGTTAGGCCTATTATCCCTAATTAAAACTACCCTGTTGCTGCACAATTTTACATTGTGGTTTGCTGTGCAGTATCCTAATTCCTAATGAGCATTTGACAATTTAAAATTAATTATAGAAACCTTTCCGTGTGAGGCAAGCCAAGGTCTCTATATTGATATCTGATTTTTTGTGCCTTCTACTTTGACAATAAATATGTGATCCAGCAGATGGTATTGTAGACCTGTTTTTTTTATTTGATATCACATTGTGTAGTGGGACAAGGCAAGGTCTACAAACTGAAATTTTTTGCTGCAGAGGTCAAAGGATGTACCAATGACAAAAAAAATCTCTCCCTACACAGAATTGTCAGCCGTCCCTAACAATTCCAAAACACACTGACAATATGGCTGCTGTAAAGACACCCTTATATAAGAAGAGGTCTGGGTTATCCATTACTTTACATTATTGGCTCTTGTGACTCAGATGACATGGGGAAATAAGTAAGCACTGCATTATAGGATGCCCCTTATTTCTGTTGGTGAACCTGGAAACTTATCAGCACTAAAATGTGCAAACTTAGTGAATTGCGGGGAATTGCTGCAAATTCATTGTAGTGGTGAAGTCATACTTCATCCCTAACAATTTTTTAAAATATTTTGAAACATTTCAGCATGCTTTAGTTATAGTACATGTCTAAATACTGAGAGACAAAATTAATTGAATGGGTCTATAAACATGGGGGGGTGGTGGGTGAGGGGTGTGGCCTGGACAGTAAGGGGGTAGGACACATGTGTGCTGAGCTCTCCTTCTGGTCTATCCTGTTCCTGAGATACTGAGGTGCCCAATTTTGGTATTTTTGCCTTCGTTTAGTGTACTGTCAACCTTCTCCACATGTCCCCGCCCCATAAAGCCGCTACTGCTACGCCTTCTCTGGACAAATATCGGAGGCAGGGCCATAATCTCTCAAAGGAAGATGGTGCAGCTGCTTCGCCCACTCTGGATCCTGCCATGGCTGACATTGATAAAGTGCTGGAGGCTATTTCCACCTGCCAGGTGACTCTGACAACTAAGATAGAGGAGGTGAAAGTGGACATTTCCCTCATAAGACGGGATATACACAAACTGTGGGATCATATCACAGGTGTGGAGGCCAGGATTAGTTGAACTGAGGACACCCCCAGCAGCACACCGTGGAAGCCATGCAGCATCAGATCCAACAATTCACCCAGAAACCAGTTGACCTGAAGAATTGAGCCTGGTGCTGCAATTTTTGCTTTATCAGCCTCCTTGAGGGCTCAGAAAGTCCCGACCCTGCTACCTTTCTGGAGAATCTCCTGATCACTACTTTTGGCAAGGCAGTCTTGATCTTGTTTATCCCATGTCCCTCAAAAGTTTATCACGTGGAATGTTTGTGGAATCTGTGATAAGCTTAAATGCTCCACTGTCTTTAATTACCTCAAATGACATTGTGGTCCTAGTAGAGACATACATTACTGGACAACTTCAAATTGCTATCAAGCTCCCCTGGATTGGCTGGGCTTTCCGTGCCATTCACACCCCTTTGTCCCAGGGAATTTCTGTTCTGATTGCCAAAACAGTCCAATTTGAGATTCTATCAGTAATTTTGAACCCTCAGGGCAGGTTCATTTTTGTGCATGTGGTATTGTATGGGAGCCCTTATCTAATTTTGGCCTGTTACATTCCTCCCCCTAAAGTTCTGCGGTGGTTAGTGACGGTTTTCTATTTAGGGCCCAATTTCCAGCCATACCAGCTATTGGGCTGGGAAATTTTAATATGGTTCTCAATCTAGCACTAGATCTCCTGCACTCATCCTCTGCTATCACATCGGCCACTCAATGAAGTTGTTTATTTGCAGATTTAGCTTTGACGGACACTTGGTGTTATAAATACCTGACCACTCAAGCATTTTCTTTTTTTCTCAGCAATGCATTCAACCATGTCCTGTATAGATTTTATAGTGGTGTCCATTACCCTGCTACCTCTGATTGAGGAAGTAGGATTCCACCCTAGAATTCTTTAAGATCGTGGACCCCTACTGAGTAACTCTCCATCTTGCTCCTCAGGTTATGCATCATCCTTAGTGATTAAACCCTTTTTGGCTGACCGCCCTGCCGGATCAAGAGGACATTCAGCAAGAATGACAATTTTACTTTAACTATATAACTCTAAAAGGGATACAGCCTAGGTGGGGTTGGTATGGGAGGCGTTCAAATTACATGTCCGCTCTCTATTATCTACTGTAGGTGCATAAACCGTCTGAAAGCCTCAAAATTATTCTGCAACAAGCCACCGACCAGCTGATGTGCCTCCCTGATACTTTTGTGGCGGATCCTTCTCCCAACAACTCCACTGCATTGAAATCACAAACTCGCCTTGTTGACTAACTGCACTGTGAGAAAGCTAAACAAAAGCTTTTCTTTTATAGGCGATTTTTCAGCAGGGTTAGTGGGCTGGTAAATTGCTAGATCACTTGGCCCACCAAGATTGTAGGCCCCCCGGTGGTTGTTACTTTGTTGGACATGCAGGGCACCCAAATTACTGGCCGATCGCTGATTGCCGCAGAATTTTGTTTATATTATAAATCCTTATACTCCTTGCAAGTGACTGATACTACATCAGATACTCTGCCCCGAGACCTCCTCTCCGCAGATGAAAATACCACTGCAACTGCCACCCTTGCCCCTGCTAAAGCCCTTGGGCGAGACTGCCTTCCCCTTGACTTCCATGCTGCCTATTCAGAGGTCTTAGTCCCCAAATTGTTGTCCATGTACAAATATATCTTTTACGTGGCTGTCCTACCAGACTTCATGAGGAAGGCCTTGAATACTGTGATCCCTAAACTGGGCAAGGGCTCCAACTAACCTAAATCATATCGCCCAATTTCTCTACTACATGTTTAGTCCTAGCAAAGGTTCTGGCCATATGCCTGAACTAAGTTATCCTATCACTTATACCAGTGTTTCTCCACACCAGTCATCAAGGCGCCCCAACAGGTCATGTTTTCAGCATTTCCCTCAGATGAAACAGCTGTGGTAATTACTAAGGCAGTTAAACTGATCAAATCACCTGTGCAAAATAATGGAAGGCCTGAAAACATGACCTGTTGGGGCGCCTTGAGGACTGAAGTTGAGAAACACTGACTTATACACCCTGACCAAGCAGGGTTTATGCCTGGGAAAAACACTGCCATGAAAATCTGTTGCCTGTGCATGAATATCCAAGCTCATCATGATGCAGTAGGCACCAAAAGTGGAGGTGACACTAGGATCCGCCAAGGAGTTTGATTCTGTGGAGTAGTGATACCTCTGGGAATGTCTACAGGGTTTTGGCTTTAGTCCTTAAGTTATCATATGGGTAAAATTGCTTTATTACTCTCTGGTGGCCCTTGTTTAAGTGAATGGGTGGGTGTCTGACTCCTCCCTTCTTGGGCAAGGAATTTGACAGGGATGTCCATGGTCCCCATTATCATATGCTCTTACAGCTGAACCACTGGCCATTTCACTTAGGTTGCATCCCGATATCCATGGTCTTCGGTCAAGCTCTCTCATTGAAACTATAAGAATGTGTGCAGACAACATGAAATTATACTTAGAAGACAACGGTCCCTCGCTGCATACTGCTTTGCAGGTCATTGAGGAATTCGGGGCACATTCCGGGTTACATATTAATTGCGGTAAATTGGAAATCCTCCCCCTAGACATTTACCTGCCATCACAAAGATCAGCTTCTCTTCCACTAAGCAGAGTGGCAGCTATCCAATACCCAGGGGTCCGAGTAACCAGAGAGTTGCAGGAGTACACTACGAACAACATTGAACCACTTTTAACCTCCTTTAAAATTTGTAAGCAGTCATGGTCAAGACTTCCCCTCTCGGTCATAATAACCCTGGTCAAGATTAGACATGGGCCAAACGACCCACGGTTTGTTTTGCGGCAGAACTTTTGAACATTGCAAAAGTTTGGAACCGAATAACGAACCCCCATTGAAGTCTATGAGACCTGAACTTGAAATATCAAAAGTGCCCATTTTGAAGGCCGCAAAACATGTTGAGAAATTATATCCGTAAACACTCATCTCTATGTGATCCTCCCTCCTAGAGGACCATAATACTGGCGATACATATGGATTGTTACTATGCATTTTTTATGTACCTAACTATGTGATTTAAATGTTGTATTAGTAAAATTATCTATTTACTTATTATTAGTTTTGAATTTATGCTGTCCAAGCCAGTACTGAGATAACCATTTTTTTTGTTTTGGTATACCCATTGGGGACCGATTTCCCAGTTTCCCCAATTTTCACATTTTCTCTTGTTTTTTGTTTGCCTCCCCCCCCCTCCATATATCACTTCCTATTTTTGAGGAGTTGTTATATTGTATTTAACTATAGTGTTATTTGGCCCTTCAATAAATCCTCCATTATGGGTGTTCTCGGCACAGCTTGGACTGTCTAACATCCAGGCAACCTGCCTGATGAAAAATACAAAATCAGATGAAGAGATTAAGACCTTCCTAGATCAAATGTTTAATCTCCTAAAATGGAAATCTCATTTACATTGGCACACAGAATACTTTAAACAATATATTAGGGAAGAAACGTGTCCATTGGGCTTAAGAATCCAACTGTTTCCAACTATTAAAGATCCATCTCCAACTTTCAAAATTTCCTGGGAAAAGATACTCACCCAGAGTAGTGTTGAATTAACGAAAACCTTTACTACCCAATATGCTCTTGACATGATTTCATTAGATGGGGAAATTGAAAGACTAAACGCATACATTCTAGATGCCCCAGCCTTCTCCACTAAGTGGAAAGAGGTTAAGGAGCACCTGGAGGAGATGAACAAGGATATCATTACTAAGAAACAAGCTAAATTTGTTAAGGACAAGTTGGCATTTTCTGAAGGCTTTGCATAAAAATGGTCAGGAAATCCAAAAGATCATCTCCAGCCAGCCCCCTTTCTCCACTATGGAAGGCAAACAAAACCAAGCGAGCGAAGGATCAAATGCCCACCTGAAGCTCAACGTTGCTGTTTATTCTTTTTTCCTTATTCTCCCCTCATGGCAGGATCATGAAGGGTAATATCCTTGCATACCCTCACGTCACCTTTAGTGGTTTGGTCCTTATAATAGAACCCCATTATACCACCTATTCGGTTGGAAGCAAGGTCATGTAAACAAGATGGATACCGACCATTCCCCACATTTTTCTATTATCACCTCTTTAATCTTTTTGGCATATGAAGGGACCGTTCCACAACGGGACACAGGAACTATTCCTATTGCATGAAGTGAGACGGACTCCCCTAAACCAGGGCATCATGCCCGGGGATGCTCAGGGACTTCTTCACGGAAGATGCACATCATTATGGGTTTCTACACTTACATAATGAAGATCCACAGTCTACGATCCCCCCCCAAGTGTCATACACTTGGGGATTTTCCCCCCGTCCCGATATTACCAAAAGCCCTTTTTTGTTTTGCATATGAGGGGCTCCAAGTTTTTTGATGTTTTTAATAATACCCCGGCTCATTCCTTTATTTTTTTTATTTTTATATGTTGTTATCTTTTATGTTGTGATAAATCCTGATGGACTGGTACCTTTCACAGCTTTTCAATTACACTACTGGACTCTGATGCAAAGTCTACTTTTTATATAACAAGGGTTTTTTTGAGTATCACAGTCCTTAGTCGACTGTGGCTCGGGCAGCAGTCATGCGTGCTCTCCCATCCCCCCAGTATGGCTATTCTGTATTTGGGCGATGGGATGCCAGTCCTCTTTGAAGGCTGCCCAATGTTGTTATCTACTAACGTAGGTGGGGGCTTTTCACCCTTCCTTCGTTACAGGCCCCTGTTTGGCCTTCTTTTTCTTCTTCTTTGCTTTCTTTTTTCTTCTTTCACTAATCCTCTCTTTTTGATTGCCAGCACTCAGAGAATTTTTGTATATCCGGAGACTCCAGACCCCAGGTCTCAACACGCTACTATTTCAGGGCTGATCAAGTTAAGGCTCCATGGGGTAA
Organism: Aquarana catesbeiana; assembly: GCF_042186555.1. Taxonomy (NCBI): domain Eukaryota; kingdom Metazoa; phylum Chordata; class Amphibia; order Anura; family Ranidae; genus Aquarana; species Aquarana catesbeiana. The sequence goes on along the minus strand of NW_027362644.1, from coordinate 681,071 downwards.
GTGTGAAACTCAACGATACATCTATTTCCACACCTATTAACGCTTTCTAACACCGTAAACTCGTCATCGCTTAGAATTGTTTCCCACAACGTGCAGGGACTAAACTCAGCGATTAAAAGAAGGAAGGTTCTGCAGGAATACCGATCCAAAAAAATGGATGTGGTGTTCCTGCAGGAAACGCATTTTCCAGTGCAGTACAATCCCTCCTTCCTGCATGCACATTATCCCCTCTTCTATTTAGCAAACGCTCAGGACAAAACAAAGGGGGTAGCAATTCTGTTTGCTAGATCCTGCCAATTTAAGACAACTCAGGTTATAGGGGCAGATTTATCCTGGTGAAGGGATTGCTAAATAACCAAATGTTCTCCCTGGTCTCGTACTACTCCCCTAACAGAGGCCAGGCTAAATTTTTTCACATTATGTTTCAAACGCTAGAACCACTGCTGGAGGGAATAATGATTTTGGGAGGGGACTCCAACATGGCATTTGACTTATCCCTGGATAAATCTAGACCTCCTTCAACCCAAATGACGCGCCCTAAAAAGATTAGCACTAAAATTGCTAAAATGATCTTTAATTATGGTCTTGCAGATATCTGGAGAGAAACCAACCCGACCTGTAGGGACTATACTCACTTTTCAAATCCCCACCAATCCTATTCTAGAATAGATCACATTTTCATCTCAACTCATCACATACCCCTAGTTAAGAAATCTTTCATCAAGGACTCCTCCCTGTCGGATCATTCGATGGTCATTCTAGTGATGCGAGAGCTACAACATAAACCCCCCCTCAATGGAGAATTAAGGAATCCATCCTTAAAGACCCAATCCAAGTTACTATAATTGAGAAGGCTCTGAAGGAATTCTTTTTACTAAATGATGTAGAAGGAACCTCGGCGGAAACAGTCTGGGCTGCCCACAAGGCAACGATCAGAGGTAAATTGATCCAAATGACATCACAACTTAAAAAAGAGAAAGCCTCTGATGTTATTAAACTGGAAGATAACTTTACAGCTTTATGTAAGCAACATAAATTAGACCCTTCTAAGGTCAATACAGCACAACTCGATGCCGCGAGGGTGGCATTAAACTTGGCCCTGACAGTTAAAGCCGAGGTTTCCCTGCTTTGGACAGGCGCAAAATTTTACCAGCATAGAGATAAAATGCACACAATTTTGGCCTCTAAGCTCTCCCCGAAAACACGCACATTCGCCCTACCCAAGATCAGGCAGCAAAACGGCACATTCTCCTTAAATCCTCAACGCATCCTACAATCATTTCAGGATTTTTATACAAACTTATACAAAAAGAGAAATCTTATCGGGGAGTCCAGATTTGATGAATTTATGACAGATTTAAAACTTCCTCGCCTTCAGAAAAGTCATGTAGATCTGATGGACGCTTCTTTTTCTACTGAGGAAACCCTAGAAGTTATTAAGAATTTAAAAGTTAACTCCGCCCCAGGCCCAGATGGCTTCTCAAACATTTATTACAAAACATGCGCGGTTACCCTAGCTCCTCATCTTACCAAATTTTTTAATTCCAAAAGAAAGGGTGAACCCATTGAAACCCATGCAAACTCAGCCTTCATTTCAGTTATTCCTAAACCTGATAAGGACCCTTCCCTTGTAGAAAACTTTAGACCAATCTCCCTTATTAACAATGATTTGAAGATATTAACCAAAATATTAGCCAATAGACTAAGCTCATTCATTGGACAATACATTCATAGGGATCAGGTGGGTTTCATCCCAGGTAGACAGGGCCCGGACCAAGTTAGGAGGGCGACAGATATTGTCTCAATCCTTCAATCTGCCTGGGATGGAACCCCCCAGCAGGAAGGCCTGTTGTTATCGTTAGATTTAAGAAAGGCTTTTGATTTGCTTTCATGGTCTTACTTGTTCTCTACCCTTCGTAGTTGGGGTTTTGGGCAACATTTTATGGGGATCCTACAATCTCTTTACTCGAGTCCGGTGGCCAGGGTCAAACTTCAGGGATATGTTTCTAATCCCATTCCGATTTTCAGAGGGACCAGGCAGGGGTGTCCTCTCTCTCCAATAATCTTTGCCATTGCAATTGAATCATTGGCCATTGCAATCAGAACAAACGTCAATATCCACGGGGTAAGGTGCGGACACTCAGTCCATAAATGCGCTCTTTTCGCAGACGATATTCTGCTCTTCGTCACCTCCCCAATCACTTCTTTACCTAATATTAACAAGCTCCTGGACTCTTTCGGGGATTTATCGGGTCTACAAGTGAACATGGCTAAGTCACAAGCACTGAATGTTTCTCTTCCCACAGCCCTAGTAGACCAACTGAAACAGTCCTTCAAATTTAAGTGGAGCGACAATTCAATTCGTTATTTAGGGATAAATCTCACCTCAAAATTTGAACTCTTATATCAAGCAAATTTTCCTCCCATGTACCGTAAACTAGAGAGGGATCTCCTTGCCTGGTCCCATCACAATATTTCATGGATAGGTAAAATGAATTCCATTAAAATGACTCTATTACCCAGATTACTTTATCTTTTCCGTTCCCTCCCGATTCCTATCAAGAAAGATCACTTAAAACCACTTCAAGACAAAATAATCAAATACATTTGGGGTAAGAAGGGATATAGACTAGCGAGAAAAGTCCTATACAGCCAAAAAACAAAAGGAGGTCTAGGTCTTCCAGACCTTTTCAAATATTACCAAGCTGCCAGATTAGCCCAACTATCAACGATCTACTTCAAACACGAAATCCCAGATTGGATTAATATAGAAAGACAGGCGGTACCTACATACACGTTAGATTTTCTCCTTTGGTCTCCTCACAAAAATAGACCCCCTATCATGTCCCCCGGTCTTTCACATTCCATGCGATTATGGGATGTTACAAAACACTCGCCCTCCTTGACGTCCGCCATTCAACCGCTGGCCCACATCTTCCATAACCCCCTCTTCAGACCGGGTATGGATATCAAAACATTTCAATGGTGGTTAGATAAGGGGATGTACAGGATTGGACACTACTTTACTCCTTCGGGCCCCATTTCCCTGAAATTCTGTATGGATAAGCTGGAGATCCTGGCCTCAGAAAAATTTAGATTTTATCAAATTTCCCACTTTCTTCATACAATTTGGAAAAACAAACCCGCCCCCCCGACCTTTTCGGAGTATGAATGCTGGTGTGGCCAGGGTTCAGAGCATAAAGGGGGCATCTCCATAATATATACTTCCCTATTAGAACACGCCACTAAATTCTCTTATATGGAGGCCTGGGAGAAGGACTTACAAGAGACCTGGGCACAGAAGAGGAATCAGAGCTCACAAAGGTATAATGAATATTTCTTTAAGAGAAGCTAATTGGAAAGCGATGACCAGATGGTATTTGGTTCCGTTAAGATTGAACAGAATGTTTCCTTCCTCATCTCCTCTGTGTTTTAGGGATTGCCAAGCCCAGGGTTCCACGCTTCATATTTGGTGGGAATGCCCAAGAATTAGAGGTTTTTGGAATAAGATTTTTAATCTTATCCGCAAAGTAACAAACCTACCAATCCCTAAGACCCCACAAATTGCTCTACTGAATGAACAAATCCCAAAGATTTCTAAGTTTTCCCATCGTCTGGTTGCTTTCATGCTTTTAGGAGCGAAAGTTACTATCGCTAAAGCCTGGAAGACACCAAAAATTTCCCTAGCAGCAGCTAAACGCAAAATCTCCTGGATCATGACCCAGGAGAGGGTAGTAAGCAAAATTCAGAACAATTTCAAAACCTTTGAAGCAATCTGGGAGCCCTGGGCTGGGCATATAGGTCTCTCCCTGGTCCCTGGAACCTCCTCTTCAGGTTAGTTATACATGAACTGAGTGCTGGCCGTCTCTATCTCTATCCCTCTCTCCTTCTCTCTCTTCTTCTTTACCTTCTACCTATTTCATCTATTCCCCAGATAATGCAAGGATAGATGACTATGGTTCTTTTAACAAATCAAGTTTGTGTTGGCTATTCTTCTAATTCTGTACAAGATATTATAATTTGCTATGTTATAAGGTGCAGAGTTTCACCCTTGGGGATCGGTGCAGTCTCTCCGTTGCGAATCAGTGGCACCGGGGAGGCAGCTCTTGATCTCTAATGGGTAGGGCATTTTCTACATAAGTTTCAACCAGGTCTAGACCAGGACACAGTGTGATCCTGTCAGGGGTGTCTGGTCAGTCCATAGTTCTATGCGCCCTATGAGGCTTTAGATCCAATTTTGCTGACGTTAACAATATGTTTCATTTCTCGTTTTATGTGGAGCATACATAAAGTTTTGGATGTAAAGAGATATTAATGTAAACTGAACTTTGTCTTTTGAAGGATATATTCTGTACTGTGAGTTATCTCAATAAATATGTTAAAAACTCAAAAAAAAAAAAAAAATGGTCAGGAAGGTTTATGGGTAGGAGAGGACCTCCACGTGAGACTCAACACCGTAACCCAACTACTGATCAATCAGAATCTGACTCATCACTTTCCTTCTCTTTTTCTCACCAAATAGGTTCTCCACTCACAGGTCCCTCAATTCAACAAGCAAACGGTCACGTGAACTCTCTGAGCACACAAAGAACTTCTCCATGGAGGAATTTTGCTGTCTCCGTGACTTGATGCTATTTTATGATGAAGGAGCTACTAAGGATTCCCCTGGTTCCACCTAGGATGATCCGCTGGAATTGGTTGGAGCTGTAGCCACCCCAAGGAACCCTCCTTGAATCCGATTCAATGCCCCAATAGATTCAAACCTAAATCACGTAACTTCCTAGACCTGATGTTGTGCCCAGTAATTTGTTTTTTTTGTATTAGATCATTATGTGGAGCTGTATCAAATGCCTTGCTGAAATCAAGATCTGCACCACAGCACCACCCCGGTCCAAAACATTGGTAATATACTCAAAGAATCCAATCAGATTCAGACATGATCTGCCCTAAGTAAAGACATGATCCAACTTTTCAGGAGTGATTCCATTAACTTGACTATAATTGATGTTAAACTCCCTGGCCTGTAATTACCAGCTTCTACCTTGCTGCCCTTCTTGTGGATAAGTACAATATTAGCTATCCGCCAGTCATGGGGGACTTCTCCTGTTAGAAGAGATTGATTAAAAAGTTCCTTAACCACTTCTATACCAGGCACTTAGACACTTTCCGGCCCAGGCCAATTTTCAGCTTTCAGCACTGTTGCTATTTGAATGACAATTGCGCGGTCGTGCTACACTCTACCCAAACAATTTTTTAATCATTTTGTTCCCACAAATAGAGCTTTCTTTTGGTGGTATTTGATCACCTCTGTGGTTTTTATTTTTTGCGCAACAAATAAAAAAAGACCGAACATTTTGAAAAAAAACAAGTTTTTCTTTGTTTCTGTTAAAACTTTTTGTAAATAAGTATGTTTTCTTCTTCAATGACGGGCACTGATATGGCTGCACTGATGGGCACTGATATGGTGGCACTGATGGACACCGATGAGGTGGCACCAATGAGGTGGCACTGATGAGGTGGCACTGATGGGCACTGATGATGAGCACTGATAGGCGGCAGTGATGGGCACTGATAGGTGGCACTGATGGGCACTGATAGGTGGCACTGGTATGTGGCACTGATGGACACTCATAGGTGGTACCGATGGGCACTCATAGGCGGCACTGATGGGCACTCGAAGGTGGCATTGATGGGTACTTATGGGTGGCACTGATGGGTACTTATGGGTGGCACTGATAGGAGGCATGGATGGGCACTTTTGGGCACTGATAGGTGGGCACTGATGGGCATGGATGGGCACTGACAGGTGGCACCAATGGATGCTGATGGGTGGCACTGATGATGCAGATTGATGGCACTGATGCTCCTAAGGGTGGTATTGCTTGGCATCTAGGCAATATTATGGTGCCAATCAGTGCCCATTTGTGGGCACTGATTGGCACAGATTGGCCACTGACTGGGCACATTAGGCACATGTGGATGGCCATGGGGTACATACCTGGCCATCCACATGTTGCCCCTTCCCTGGTGGCCCTAGTGGTGATCCCTGGTGGTCCAGTGTGGTCATCTGAGGGGGGCTGTGCTGATAAACAATCAGCGCAGACCCCCCTATCAGGAGAGCCGCCGATCGGCTCTGCTCTACTCGCGTCTGTCAGATGTGAGTGAGGAAAAGCCGATCAATGGCTCTTCCTATTGACATCGTGATCAGTCGTGATTGGACATGGCTGATCACGTGGTAAAGAGCCTCCACTGGAGGCTCTTTACCAAGATCGGTGTATCGGTGTGTCATATGACGCCCAGTCAGGATAACGGAACCACTTCCCAGACGTCAATCCACTATAGGCCGGGCGGGAAGTGGTTAATGGTCTCAAACTTTACCTCAAAGTTCTCCTATAACTCTGGGATAAATACCATCAGGGCCCATTTAGATTCTGTTTCTTTAACCCTTTTGCCACCAGGTTCGTATGTCATATGGACCTAACGGCAGGGGGTATCACACACAATTTGGTGGCTGCAGCTACTGGAATTGTGTGTGAAACTGACAGGCAGACTCCTGCCTGTCAGGTGAGAACATTCCGGTGGCTGCGCTACCGCCTGATTTCTCTCACACAACCCCAGTACCGCCCCCCCCCCACCACCGCGCCCCACCATGCTTACCCATCAGCGAGCCCGGGGTCTCCCTGTCAGTTTCTCGCAGGTAAAGGGGAAGAAGAAGACTGGACACACGTCTGCTCTCCCCCCTTCTTCTTGTGACCTGGAAAGTGACGTCACTTCCAGGTCAAGCTCTCTGTGTCCCCAGCTCGCTTTGCCAAGAAAGGATGTTTTGCAATGCGATCTGCAATTCAAAACACTCTGTGGAGTACAGGGGAGACATTGGGGGTCTTTTAGACCCGCATATCCTCAACAAACAGAACCTAACACCTAAAAATCATCACATAGGGGACTGTTTGTCCCCTATGTGATGAAAAAAAAAGTTACGAAAAAAAATATTTTTATAAAAAATAAAGTTACAACCAATCACATAAACCCCCCCAATTTTTTGAGGCCTCCCCACCCCCACATATACACACGCACGAATGTAAACTCATGCGTTGGGGTGCCTACACATGAAAACGTCCATTGCGATACACATGTTACATATCGCCGCATACACAGAAGTGAGAGCAATAATTCTAACACCAGACCTCCTCTGTAATAGGGATGAGCTTCGAGTTCGAGTCGAACTCATGTTCGACTCGAACATTGGCTGTTCGCAAGTTCGCCGAACAGCGAACAATTTGGGGTGTTCGCGGCAAATTCGAATGCCGCGGAACACCCTTTAAAAGTCTATGGGAGAAATAAAAAGTGCTAATTTTAAAGGCTAATATGCAAGTTATTGTCATAAAAAGTGTTTGGGGACCTGGGTCCTGCCCCAGGGGACATGGATCAGTGCAAAAAAAAGTTTTAAAAACGGCCGTTTTTTCAGGAGCAGTGATTTTAATAATGCTTAAAGTCAATCAATAAAAGTGTAATATCCCTTTAAATTTCGTACCTGGGGGGTGTCTATAGTATGCCTGTAAAGGGGCGCATGTTTCCTGTGTTTAGAACAGTCTGACAGCAAAATGACATTTTGAAGGAAAAAACTCATTTAAAACTACCCGCGGCTATTGCATTGCCAACAATACACATAGAAGTTCATTGATAAAAACGGCATGGGAATTCCCCAAAGGGGAACCCCGAACCAAAATAAAAAAAAAAAAATGACGTGGGAGTCCCCCTAAACTCCATACCAGGCCCTTCAGGTCTGATATGGATATTAAGGGGAACCCCGGCCAAAATTAAAAAAAAAAAATGACGTGGGGTTCCCCCTAAATTCCATACCAGACCCTTCAGGTCTGGTATGGATTTTAAGGGGAACCCCGCGCCAAAAAAAAAAAAATGGCGTGGGGGTCCCCCCAAAAATCCATACCAGACCCTTATCCGAGCACGCAACCTGGCAGGCCGCAGGAAAAGAGGGGGGGACGAGAGTGCGGCCCCCCCCTCCTGAACCGTACCAGGCCACATGCCCTCAACATTGGGAGGGTGCTTTGGGGTAGCCCCCCAAAACACCTTGTCCCCATGTTGATGAGGACAAGGGCCTCATCCCCACAACCCTGGCCGGTGGTTGTGGGGGTCTGCGGGTGGGGGGCTTATCGGAATCTGGAAGCCCCCTTTAACAAGGGGACCCCCAGATCCCGGCCCCCCCCCCTGTGTGAAATGGTAAGGGGGTTCTTACCCCTACCATTTCACTAAAAAACTGTCAAAAATGTTAAAAATGACAAGAGACAGTTTTTGACAATTCCTTTATTTAAATGCTTCTTCTTTCTTCTATCTTCCTTCATCTTCTGGTTCTTCTGGCTCTTCTGGTTCTTCCTCCGGCGTTCTCGTCCAGCATCTCCTCCGCGGCGTCTTCTATCTTCTTCTCCTCGGGCCGCTCCGCACCCATGGCATGGGGGGGAGGCTCCCGCTCTTCTCTTCATCTTCTTCTCTTCTTCTTTTCTTCTCTTCTTCTCTTCTTCATTTTCTTCTCCGGGCCGCTCCGCAACCCATGCTGGCATGGAGGGAGGCTCCCGCTGTGTGACGGCGCTCCTCGTCTGACAGTTCTTAAATAACGGGGGGCGGGGCCACCCGGTGACCCCGCCCCCCTCTGACGCACGGGACATGACGGGACTTCCCTGTGGCATTCCCCGTGACGTCACAGGGAAGTCCCGTCAAGTCACCGTGCGTCAGAGGGGGGCAGGGTCACCGGGTGGCCCCGCCCCCCGTTATTTAAGAACTGTCAGACGAGGAGCGCAGTCACACAGCGGGAGCCTCCCTCCATGCCAGCATGGATTGCGGAGCGGCCCGGAGAAGAAAATGAAGAAGAGAAGAAGAGAAGAAAAGAAGAAGAGAAGAGCGGGAGCCTCCCCCCCATGCCATGGGTGCGGAGCGGCCCGAGGAGAAGAAGATAGAAGACGCCGCGGAGGAGATGCTGGACGAGAACGCCGGAGGAAGAACCAGAAGAGCCAGAAGAACCAGAAGATGAAGGAAGATAGAAGAAAGAAGAAGCATTTAAATAAAGGAATTGTCAAAAACTGTCTCTTGTCATTTTTAACATTTTTGACACTTTTTTCGTGAAATGGTAGGGGTACTTATGTACCCCCTTACCATTTCACACAGGGGGGGGGGCCGGGATCTGGGGGTCACCTTGTTAAAGGGGGCTTCCAGATTCCGATAAGCCCCCCGCCCGCAGACCCCCACAACCACCGGCCAGGGTTGTGGGGATGAGGCCCTTGTTCTCATCAACATGGGGACAAGGTGTTTTGGGGGCTACCCCAAAGCACCCTCCCAATGTTGAGGGCATGTGGCCTGGTACGGTTCAGGAGGGAGGGGGGGCCGCACTCTCGTCCCCCCCTCTTTTCCTGCGGCCTGCCAGGTTGCGTGCTCAGATAAGGGTCTGGTATGGATTTTTGGGGGGACCTCACGCCGTTTTTTTTTTTTTTTTTGGCGCGGGGTTTACCTTAAAATCCATACCAGACCTGAAGGGTCTGGTATGGAATTTAGGGGGAACCCCACGTCATTTTTTTTTTTTAATTTTGGCCGGGGTTCCCCTTAATATCCATACCAGACCTGAAGGGCCTGGTATGGAATTTAGGAGGACTCCCACGTCATTTTTTTTTTTTAATTTTGGTTCGGGGTTCCCCTTTGGGGAATTCCCATGCCGTTTTTATCAATGAACTTCTATGTGTATTGTCGGCAATGCAATAGCCGCGGGTAGTTTTAAATGAGTTTTTTCCTTCAAAATGTCATTTTGCTGTCAGACTGTTCTAAACACAGGAAACATGCGCCCCTTTACAGGCATACTATAGACACCCCCCAGGTACGAAATTTAAAGGGATATTACACTTTTATTGTTTGACTTTAAGCATTATTAAAATCACTGCTCCTGAAAAAACGGCCGTTTTTAAAACTTTTTTTTGCATTGATCCATGTCCCCTGGGGCAGGACCCAGGTCCCCAAACACTTTTTATGACAATAACTTGCATATTAGCCTTTAAAATTAGCACTTTTGATTATTCATGTTCGTGTCCCATAGACTTTAACGGTGTTCGCGTGTTCGAACAAACTTTTTTCCTGTTCGCATGTTCTGGTGCGAACCGAACAGGGGGGTGTTCGGCTCATCCCTACTCTGTAACACTAGAAGAAGGGGGGGACACAGGGAAGAGAGAAGGTGCTGCTCACCCCTGATGATTAAAACAAAAAAGAAGGAGACAGATTCCCCACTTGGGGTTTTTAGGCAGCAAAAAAAGAGAAAGGGTGGAGAGCCAATTCATAAAAATGTATCTTTATTGTACAAAAAACTTGAACACACTGGTTAAAAAGAATGAGCTCCCATGGGGTGTATATCAATGCATAACACTCAACACATACACTGTAAATATATATTCATGACAACATGACATGTAGGTTGACTTAGGCAAAATATAAATGGACCTGACGCGTTTCGACCTGTTCCAGGTCTTCTTCAAAGGTCAATTTTGCTAAAATTATATCAAGAGATGCATGTGTCAAAAAAAGTCAGTGTACATTGGAAACAAATACATAACATATCAATACAGCATATTTACCCAGTAATGAGTGTTCTAAACCCAGGAGCTTCTTTGTTGGGTAGATCCCTTTAAGGTTAAAAGATTGCCCGTTCGCCTTCCCCCGGAGGTCTCATGGCATCACCGCCGCAGCCCCCATTTCCAGGGGGAGGAAGATCCCAAAGAGATGTGACTTACAAGAGGTCACACTAAGAGGCACCCCCTATACACAGGCCACCCAGGCGGTCAAATAGGGAAGACACCTGCAGTAACAACCCAGGGAAAGAAGAATAAAAAAGATGGAAACAATGTATATTATGTATTGGTGTGCACTCCAACATAAAGTCTAATGGGTGCAAAAAGTGTATATATGTTTGTATCGGCCTGGTTATAAAGAACCAGGACTACCTATATCCACCCACTACATGGGCCATGGCCCATGCATACTGGGTGTGTGTGTCTGTGCGTACGAAGATCCGCACAGACATATATGTGCGTGTATGCACACCCACATATATATACCATAATCGTGGTTTAAATTACCCATTTAGATATGAGAGATATGGCGGAGTGCACACAGGGGTAGAAAAATTATCTAAATCAAAAAGGAGGTAATGGAAAACGAATTAGTACCTCAACCCTATAAAGGAGTGTAAGTAGAATAGGGAATGTGATTGATGAAAGGTAAAACAGGAAAGTGAAAGAAGTTATAAAGACCTGGGATATAAATCCCTGATGTGAACAAAGAGGTGTGTGAGAAGTGAACACACAAAAAATATGGTGAGGAACAAAAACCATTGCAAAATAATAAATATGAAAGCCAGGTGAACAGTGCCCTCTGGTGAGGGAAAAAAAAAAAATTATATATCAGGTGTGCCAGATAAATTACCTTATAAGCAAGATAATAACAGTGCAGAAATCACACTATGTTGCCCAATATTGCTTGCACTTAGGTATGACCTGACCCGGGATAGGTCACTGCCTAGAACTGGCTGATTAAGCGCCTGTCCAGGTTACCATTTGGCAAGTCTGAAAGTATAGAATAAAATAAAAAATATTGAGTATTTAATATGTATATGTATATGGTCGTTGTAATAGACCAAAAATTATATTAAAGGGCAGCAAAAGTGCAATAACGTGAAACCAAATAGTGTACTTACGATGAGAAGCCGTAGGGGAGACCATCAGCTAGACAGGAAGTGTTCAGAGTGATAGAGAGGGGATGAGGGAATGTATATAAGCCCTTGAGATTAGGGCGGAGCTCCAATGTGGGTTGATTGATGGCAGGTGTCAGTATTCCACTGATAAGACCGCTCCGGGGGGGACCTAGTGTGGGGGCATGGCGGCCGCGAAGCGGCCTCGTGTGATCTCCTCGGCGTTCAGGGAGAGCAAGCGCCCCGTCCACTGACGTCATCACCGTCGCAACTGCGTGACGTACCCGCGTCCAGGCCGATACAAACATATATACACTTTTGCACCCATTAGACTTTATGTTGGAGTGCACACCAATACATAATATACATTGTTTCCATCTTTTTTATTCTTCTTTCCCTGGGTTGTTACTGCAGGTGTCTTCCCTATTTGACCGCCTGGGTGGCCTGTGTATAGGGGGTGCCTCTTAGTGTGACCTCTTGTAAGTCACATCTCTTTGGGATCTTCCTCCCCCTGGAAATGGGGGCTGCGGCGGTGATGCCATGAGACCTCCGGGGGAAGGCGAACGGGCAATCTTTTAACCTTAAAGGGATCTACCCAACAAAGAAGCTCCTGGGTTTAGAACACTCATTACTGGGTAAATATGCTGTATTGATATGTTATGTATTTGTTTCCAATGTACACTGACTTTTTTTGACACATGCATCTCTTGATATAATTTTAGCAAAATTGACCTTTGAAGAAGACCTGGAACAGGTCGAAACGCGTCAGGTCCATTTATATTTTGCCTAAGTCAACCTACATGTCATGTTGTCATGAATATATATTTACAGTGTATGTGTTGAGTGTTATGCATTGATATACACCCCATGGGAGCTCATTCTTTTTAACCAGTGTGTTCAAGTTTTTTGTACAATAAAGATACATTTTTATGAATTGGCTCTCCACCCTTTCTCTTTTTTTGCTGCCTAAAAACCCCAAGTGGGGAATCTGTCTCCTTCTTTTTTGTTTTACTCTGTAACACTAAACTGATACCTATATTGGGCTCTTGAAGCATTGCCTATAGAAAATATAGGGTACTGAAGTTTGTCGCCATTTCACGGGTGCACATAAATTTAAGGTTTGGCATGTTGGGTATTTATTTACTCGGTGCGACCTGGTCTTTTATATTTTACCAAAAATATGGGTAATTTATTGCGTTTGTTTGCCCTACAATTCACGTTAATGTGTTTTTTACTGAAACCTTTGTGGTAATATCGTGTGACATTAAAAACTGCAACTACCACTATTTTATTGTCTAGCGTGTCTGGATTCAGAAAATATATACTATTTGTGGGTTTTGTGTAATCTTCAAGCCTAAAAATGATTTTTTAAACATGTGTGAAAAAAAACGCAAAAAGGGCAGTGAAAGGGTTAAATCATGTTATGCAGCTCTGTGCTTGTGCTGAGCACTTTGTCCCCTTCTATCACCTAAAATACCTGGCTGATCCTGCCTTGTGCTGCCCTCCCCTCTGTAAACTGAACATGGTTTATCATGGCTGCTGAACCCTGACACTGTGGTCAGTTTATGTGTCTCCGTCATCCACAGCTCTCGCCTGTGTTCTCTCCTCTGTCCTCTCCCCCCTGCCCTTCCTGCCTGTCTACTAGTTTTGTGGCCAATCGCTTCCCTCCTGCTGTACAAAGATTGTTTTCTTGATATAATCCCCTCTCTTCTATTACATGATATGCCCCCCGTGTATGTTGTTTATCAAAAATATGCCTCTTCATACCTCATTTCAGAGCACTGCTCAGCGCTCACGTGATCACCCGCAGCTCTCCTCCCCTCCTCCCGGCTGACGTCAGTCGGGTATTCTCAGCTCTGCCCACTGTAGCTGTCGGATCGGGGAAGACAGTGGTGGGCATAAACCTGAGTGCTGAGCAGAGCTCTAAAACGAGGTGTGAAACGACATATTTTTGATAAACATCATGCACAGGGGGCACATCATGTATTAGAACAGAGGGGATTGTAAGGAGAAGAAAAGTGTCTTAACAACTTTAAACTTTAACTGATCCAGTTCCTCTGCTAACTCTGTCTCCAGAAATCCTAGAATTGAACCGTCATTACTAGAACCAACATGATTCCCCAACTTGTTATTGTTAGTGCAATTTATTTCTGTGGAGATCAAACAGAAGTCCTTCTTTAAAAAGTTTGCTACATCCAGGTCTCCCTCAACTTATGTGGTGTGTCCAGTTTTTATTTTAGTGATCCCATTGTATTTTTTCCTTCTATCACTAATGTACCTAAAAAAAAGATTTATCTCCTTTCATAATAGATCTAGTAATTTCCTCCTCTTTCTGTGCTCTGGCTGCACTGATAATGTGTTTGGCCTCCTTTTGTCTATTTTTATACCCCTCTCTGTCAGCTACACCTCCTGTTTCCTTCAATCTTCTATATGCTCATTTTTTTCCCTTACTTTCTTACTTACCTCTTTAGTGAACCATATTGTTTTTTTCTTCCGTTTATTCTTAATAATTTGCCTGACATATAATATAGTTGCCTCCAGGATGGTAGACTTTAATAGTACCCACTGATTACTTACTCCTGTCGTTTTACTCCAACCTTTCCATTTATTTTTTAGAAATGTCCCCATTTCAGCAAAAAGTGTCCTTTTAAAATACAAAACTTTTGTTTTTGTAAACAATTTTTCAGTTCTTGTTTTACTATCACACCAAAGACATTGGGAATCACTAGAGCCCAAATTCTCTACTAGGTCTAATACAGGGGTCCTCAAACTATGGCCCTCCAGTTGTTCAGGAACTACAATTCCCATCATGCCGAGTCATGTCTGTGAATGTCAGAGTTTTATAATTCCTCATGGGATGTGTAGTTCTGCAACAGCTGGAGGGCCATAGTTTGAAGACCCCTGGTCTAGAATAGGGATGAGCCAAACAACCCCCTGTTCGGTTCGCACCAGAACATGCGAACAGGAAAAAAGTTTGTTCGAACACGCAAACACCGTTAAAGTCTATGTGACATGAACATGAATAATCAAAAGTGCTAATTTTAAAGGCTTATATGCAAGTTATTGCAATAAAAAGTGTTTGGGGACCTGGGTCCTGTCTCAGGGCACATGGATCAATGCAAAAAAAAGTTTTAAAAACTGAAGTTTTTTCAGGAGCAGTGATTTTAATAATGCTTAAAGTCAAACAATAAAAGTGTAATATCCCTTTAAATTTCATAGCTGGGGGGTTTCTATAGTATGCCTGTAAAGGGGCGCATGTTTCCTGTGTTTAGAACAGTCTGACAGCAAAATGACATTTCGAAGGAAAAAAGCCATTTAAAACTACTCGCGGCTATTGCATTGCCGGTCCGACAATACACATAGAAGTTCATTGATAAAAACGGCATGGGAATTCCCCATAGGGGAACCCCGGCCAAAATTTAAAAAAAAATGACGTGGGGTCCCCCTAAATTCCATACCAGACCCTTCAGTTCTGGTACGGATTTTAAGGGGAACCCCGCGCCAAAAAAAAACGGCGTGGGGTCCCCCAAAAATCCATACCAGACCCTTATCCGAGCATGCAACCTGGCAGGCTGCAGGAAAAGAGGGGGGACAAGAGAGCACCCCCTCCTAAACCGTACCAGGCCACATGCCCTCAACATGCCCACAACAAATGGGGACTTCACAGGGACTTCCCTATGGCTTTCCCTGTGATGTTGGAGCAGAAGCCAGAGGAAGATGCGGACAAGAAGACCGAAGGAAGAAGCAGAGAATCGGAGGAAGAAGCAGAGGAAGAAGCGGGGGAAGAACAAGATGGAGGAAGAAAACCGAATGAAGACCAGAACAAGATGGAAGACATTTGGTCCCCCCAAATATCCATACCAGACTCTTATCCGAGCACGCAACCTGGCAGGCCGCAGGAAAAGAGGGGGGATGAGAGAGCTCCCCCCCCCTGAACAGTACCAGGCCACATGCCCTCAACATTGGGAGGGTGCTTTGGGGTAGCCCCCCAAAACACCTTGTTCCCATGTTGATGAGGACAAGGGCCTCATCCCCACAACCCTGGCCGGTGGTTGTGGGGGTCTGAGGGCGGGGGGCTTATTGGAATCTGGAAGCCCCCTTTAACAAGGGGACCCCCATATCCTGGCCACCCGGTGACCCTGCCCCCCTCTGACGCACAGTGACTTAACGGGACTTCCCTGTGACGTTACGGGGAATGCCACAGGGAAGTCCCGTCATGTCCTGTGCGTCAGAGGGGGTGGGATCACCGGGTGGCCCCACCCCCTGTTATGTAAGAACTGTCAGATGAGGAGATGCCGTCACACAGCGGGAGCCTCCCTCCATGCCAGCAGGGATGCGGAGCGGCCCGGAGAAGAAAATGAAGAAGAGAAGAAGAGAAGAAGAGAAGAAAAGAAGATGAAGAAGAAGATGAAGAAGATGAAGAAGAAGATGAAGAAGATGAAGAGAAGAGCGGGAGCCTCCCCCCATGCCATGGGTGCGGAGCGGCCCGAGGAGAAGAAGATAGAAGACGCCGCGGAGGAGATGCTGGACGAGAATGCCGGAGGAAGAACCAGAAGAAGAAGAAGATGAAGGAAGATAGAAGAAAGAAGAAGCATTTAAATAAAGGAATTGTCAAAAACTGTCTCTTGTCATTTTTAACATTTTTGACAGTTTTTTAGTGAAATGGTAGGGGTAAGTACCCCCTTACCATTTCACACAGGGGGGGCGGGATTTGGGGGTCCCCTTGTTAAAGGGGGCTTCCAGATTCCGATAAGCCCCCCACCCGCACATCCCCACAACCACCGACCAGGGTTGTGGGGATGAGGCCCTTGTCCTCATCAACATGGGGACAAGGTGTTTTGGGGGGCTTCCCCAAAGCACCCTCCCAATGTTGAGGGCATGTGGCCTGGTACGGTTCAGGAGGGTGTGCGCACTCTCGTCCCCCCCTCTTTTCCTGCAGCCTGCCAGGTTGCGTGCTCGGATAAGGGTCTGGTATGGATATTTGGGGGACCCCACGCCGTTTTTTTTTTGCCACGGGGTTCCCCTTAAAATCCATACCAGACCTGAAGGGTCTGGTATGGAATGTAGGGGGACCCCCACATCATTTTTTTTTATTTTGGCCAGGGTTCCCCTTAATATCCATACCAGACCTGAAGGGCCTGGTATGGAATTTAGGGGGACCCCCACGTCATTTTTTTTTTAAATTTTGGTTCTGGGTTCCCCTGTGGGGAATTCCCATGCCGTTTTTATCAATGAACTTCTATGTGTATTGTCGGACCGGCAATGCAATAGCCGCAAGTAGTTTTAAATGGGTTTTTTCCTTCGAAATGTCATTTTGCTGTCAGACTGTTCTAAACACAGGAAACATGTGCCCCTTTACAGGCATACTATAGACACCCCCCAGCTACGAAATTAAAAGGGATATTACACTTTTATTGTTTGACTTTAAGCATTATTATAATCACTGCTCCTGAAAAAACGTCCGTTTTTAAAACATTTTTTTTGCATTGATACATGTCCCCTGGGGCAGGACCTGGGTCCCCAAACACTTTTTATGACAATAACTTGCATATAAGCCTTTAAAATTAGCACTTTTGATTTCTCCCATAGACTTCTAAAGGGTGTTCCGCGGCATTCGAATTTGCCTCGAACACCCCAAATTGTTCGCTGTTTGGCGAACTTGCGAACAGCCAATGTTCGAGTTGAACATGAGTTCGACTCGAACTCGAAGCTCATCCCTAGTCTAGAATATGGTCATCTCGGGTTGGGCTTTTTACAAACTGTTTTAGGGAAGCCCCATTGAGTGCTTCCATTACATTACATTGTATCCCTCTCTCCTTTCTGTACAGTAGCTAATATAATGCTCCCTGATTGGTCACTACACCTAGCAATTGTATATGGGATGCAGACTGATTGGAGGATTCAAATAAGGCTCCTGTTTACAACCCATGTGAGATGTGATAAGGAAAAGCAATGGTGGGTCTTTGAAGTAGAAAAATATTCACAGTAACACCAATTGGGGAAGCTAGGAGCGGAATAATGGAAGGACACACTCAATGGTCAAATATATTCCCAATTACAATATTATTTACATCTGTTATTGGAGATTTCACATCAACTCACATGTAACAACTCTATTCAATTATGTGCACTAGGCTCTCATTTTGAACAGAACCCCCAATATCCATTCTTAAATCTATAAATCATCATTAGAGTGCCATTCATTTGTATAAAAGTCCCCCCAAAGAATAGTAGAACTTCAGTGCACAGTATTACATAAGTTGCACAAGGGCACATCTTAAACAGAACCCCAACAGCCATTTTATTATCTAGAAAGTTTCATTTATTCACAAAAACATTCTATAAAAGATTGTAGCATGTATATGTGCCGTATTACATTATTTGGACTAGGCTTTAATTTTGAACAGGACCCCCGATATCCATTCTAAGAGCGAGAAATCAACATGAGAGTCATTTTTTTCACGTAAAAATCTGCCCATAAATTGTAATTCCTGAGTGCACAGTATTCAATGATTTGCACTACGGTTAGTCTGAACAGGACCAGACATTTTAATATCTAAAAACCAACATTATAGCTTAATTTATTCACACAAAATATCACAAATACAATTTATTGTGGCTCCTATGTGTGCTCTATAAAACTATGTGCACGAGGTCCCAATTTATACAGGACTCCCAACACACATTGAAAAATGATAAAATCAACATTAAAGTTTAATTTACTTACAGAAAAAAAAAATGATAAAAACATTGAGTTCCCTACGTGCGCAGTATTACATTATTTTCACTACGGCCCATTTTCAACAAGACCCCAACATCCATATTACAATCTAGAAATCAACATTTCATTGTCATTTATTAACAAAATAAATGCCCCCAAAATGTTCTACCTTTTTTTGGGCCGGAATAATTGATTTGTACTAGACCCCAAAATGAACAGGACCTCTAACAGACAATAAAAAAAATTATTGTTATTAAAAAAAAATGTAAAATAAATTTACATTTTTAAAGTCAAGAAACCAACATTAGATTGTCACTAAATCACAGGAAAAATCCTCCAAAAGATTGCTGTGTTTATGTGCACAGTATTCAATTATTTACACCGGGGCCCAAAAAAATCTAAAAATCAACATTAGAGAGTCATTTATTCACAAACAAGAACTCTAAAAGATTGTTGTTCCTTTATGTGCTCAGGACTAAATTATTTTCACTAGACCCAAGTTTTGAACATAACCCCCAACATCAATTCTAAATTCTAGAAATAAATATTAGAGTATAATTTATTTAAAAAAGGCCCAAAATAATTGTAGTACCTAAGTGCATAGTATTCCATTATATTGTACTAGAGATAGTTTGAATGATCCTTAATATGAGCCGTGATAACATATACTAGGGCTGGGAAAGAATGGACTTTATAGACAGACTTCAAAATGTATAAGAAAATCTATAATTAGAATGATAAGAAGAAGATATTAGACACACATGAGATAACATACATGTAAAAGTGATGAAAGCCTCTCCCTGGTCCACCATCCATCCAGAAACCTGGACTTCAAGGATACAATGGGGGGCCGAGGGAGATTCTGAGTACAGCAAATAACCCAAAGGTAATAGTATAAATGGTGACCTAGACAGGTCAATTCCTAGAGGGGGTCAGAAATGGTCACATAAGACGACTCAGATGAGGTCATAACTGATTTTATAGATATACGGAGCTTGCTGGACTTCACACCAATAAATGAGATTCTTCTGGAGCTACATCAATACATATTAGACATGAGCACTGCCCAAAAATTTGTTTGTTTTCGTTTCATTCAAAATTAGAAATTTTGAAAATCTCAAATTTTCCTGATTTTCTTTCTTATTGTCGAATTTTCGAATTTCCAGATTTTTGGATTTTCGGAATTTCTAAATTTCAAATTTCCAAATTTTCATATTTACAAATTTAGGAATTTTCGAATTTCCCCATTTTTTAATTAACGAATTTTTGAATTTATCAATGTTCAAATCTTGAATTTCCATCTTACAAATTTACCAAATTTTGGATTTCAAATTTACAAATGTACGATTTTTCAAATTTTTGAATTTACCAATTTACCAATTTTCGTAAATTTCAATTTACAAATTCTTGAATTTTTGAACTTATGAATTTACAAATATATTAATTTTCAAATTTCCATTTTACGAATTTATGAATTTTCAAATTTTCATATTTTTAAAATTTTTTAATTTTTTAATTTACGAATTTTCAAATTTTCTAATTTACGAATTTACAAATTTTCATAATTTGAATTTGCGAATTTACAAATTTTTGAATTTCCAATTCACAAATTTTCAAACTTTGAATTTATGAATTTACGAACTTTATAATTTTACATTTTTTTACATTTTTTAATTTTTTAATTTACACATTTTTTAATTTTCTAATTTACAAATTTACGAATTTTCATATTTCGAATTAACGAATTTACTAATTTTTGAATTTCCAATTTAGAAATTTTCAAATTTTGAATTTACGAATTTACGAATTTTCTAATTTTTTACATTTTTAAATTTTTTTACAAATTTACAAATTTTCATATTTCTAATTTATGAATTTAAAAATTTTTGAATTTCCAATGTACGAATTTTCCAATTTGCAAATTTTTGAATATTCAAATTTATAATTCATTCAAAAATTTGTTAAATGGGTTTTCATTAATTTGGATATTTACAAATTAACGAATTTGTCAAAATTTGTTAAAAAACTAATTTGGAACAAAACTAATTGCACATGTCTAATATATATTAGAACAGCTTCCTTCCTGTCAAGGAGGCAGAACACCCTAATGGACACAGACCCAGATGGACAATACAAAAATAGACCTACACCAAGGTCTATAAAGGTATAACTGTGTATGTGAGACAAGTGTCTCTACATCAAAGGCTGAAGGCAAAAAATGCCACAATCATCAACTGATCAATGTGAATGTAAGATACATGGGAGCCAGGAAAAGGTCCAATAGTATCTCAAAATAGATGCCAGAACCAGAATATGGTATTATTCACAAGAAATCACAGGGCCAAACAAACACAAGGCTCTTAGATAAGGTAAGATATAGGTTCACATGGGACATCAAGGGGGTGTATCCTGGGTGTATCCTGGTTGTAAGCAGGATACACCCCCTTGATGTCGAAGCATGTCTATTACTATAGGAGACTGTAAAAAAAGTAATTAGTAAAAAAACACAAAAAAACCTAGTAAACCATAAATGGAACATTTTGAACTGATCATGCATGAATATGTGTGCTATAAAGTAGCCAATGTAAGAAAAACACTCATACATTTGTTTTTGTTTTTTTGTTTTGTTTTGTTTTTTCTTCTTTTTTATGACATCATAGTGTACAGCGTTTTTAGCTTAGTGGATGCACTACACAGAAAGCCACTCACATTGTTATATTTATTTATTTATTTATTTATTGATGAATTAATCTTAACTAAAATGTTGATCTGCATTATGTACTGAATCTTATAGGGGATAAATGTCCAAAAGCATCAATAATTGGCATTTCAACATTAATAGAAAACTAGACCTGCAATGTACCCACTAAACAGCACTGTACAATTATTTAATATGTTTAATAATATTAATAATATTAATAATAATATTTGAATAAAAATTATAAATTATTTGCATAGTGCTAGTTATTACAAAATAATAATACTAATAATGTTGTTGTTCCTAAAATTGTATTTTTTAAAATTTATATTAGTTTAATTATACTTTAATCAATGTAACTTAATTATACGTTAATTCATTTATTTTATTATTTATTTAATATTATTATTATTATTTAAATTTTTTATTCGCAAACATAGTAATTGTAAAGTTAGTTATATTTTTCATCATGCTAAAAGGTAAATAACTTTTGCCAGACAAATTTCTCAGAAGGAAGCCTGTCTATTACTAGAGGAGATTGTAAAAAAGTAATTAGTAAAAAAAAACCCTAGTAAACCATACATGGAGCATTTAGAACCGCTCATGCATGTATATTTGTGCTACACAGTACCAAGATAAACACTCATATATTTTTTTGTTTGTGTTTCTTATTTTTCTTCAATGACAGCATAGTGTACAGGATTTTTTCTGACATGTCATTTAGCTTAGTCCATGCACAATTTACTACACAGAAAGCCACTCACATTGTTATATTTATTTATTTATTGATGAATTAATCTTAAAAGAAAAATGTTGACCTGCATTATGTACTGCATCTTATAGGGGCATCATGTCCAAAAGCATCAATAATTGGAATTTCAGCATAATAACAAACTAGAGCTGCGATGTACACACTAAACAGCACTGTACAATTTATCAATTATAGTGCCCCTGCACTGTGCATCGATGTCACGCTTGTTGCAGTCGACATGCATGTCGCTCTCTGAGCATTGCCACGCCGACAGGCATCTTCCATCTTTGTGACAGGTGGGGGGGTTTGGCTCCAAACGCCGGACGGCGTGGCCAATCTGAGGTCGGCTCCTCCTCCCCCTCTTAAACACACTCAGCGTGACGTTTGGGGGTTTGTGTGGTGTGTGTCCCTGTGGGCTTCACCTGGGGCGGCAGATCTGCCCTGCAGGCGTTTCCAGACCACCACCCTTCATCACCACTCCAAAGGTCCCGATATCAGGTAACTTAGCCCCACAGTTATTTGGCAGTCCGTTAAGATAATCATACAACACATTCCTTGTCATTTTCTGGAGACTGTCCTGCTGGGGATTATGAGTCCTTTGGTGCCGCCTTGCATGGGTCATGCATGCAGTCCCCACAACCACAGCTCCCGGGGAAGATGCCCCTCTCAAAGGGTGTTTCCAGCCTCCTGTTTTGCACTTTCTATACACAGCGATATCGTGAGTATACCATCTAAAATGGGGGATAATTCTCTCCCCCCTCTGTGGTCTGTTTTCTTGGGACAGCTATTTAGGATTTCTTATATCTTATACTTTATTCTATTACAGATATACACATGTTTGCTCCTGATGAATGGATAAAATTCCATGAAACGCGTCAAGCTTCTGTATCTACCAATATAAATCGATCATGTGTTTTTATTAATTTTTATTCCAATCATGTACTCTGTATAATCAATTAATCAATATATGAATTGTTTGTGTATCTTGGTATCTACTCCAAATCATGAGAAGTTAGAGGTTTTATACCCATGATTTTTCCCTATGGATATGTGCTATTTATGCTTTATATGTATGTATATAGACCAAATACTGTGATAATAATCAGGTTTATGCATTATTGTTCAAATCTGGCACGTAATAAATGGCAAATTAATTATCTGTACTGACTGCATGACTGATTTAAAGTCCCACTCTGTTACTTCTCCTCTTCCCTAGTAAACCATACATGGATCATTTTGAACCACTCCATCATGTATATTTGTGCTACAAAGTACCCAATGTAAGATAAACACTCATATTTTTTTTTTTTTTTGTGCTTCTTATTTTTTTTCTATGACAGCATAGTGTACAGGATTTTTTCTGACATGTCCTTAAGCTTAGTCCATGAACAAAATTTACTACACAGAAAGCCACTCACATTGTTACATTTATTTATTTATTTATTTAATTATTGATGAATTAATCTTAAAAGAATCATAAGCATCATGTCCAAAAGCATCAATAATTGGAATTTCAGCATAATAACAAATTAGAGCTGCAATGTACACACTAAACAGCACTGTACAATTTATCAATTATTTGTATAGTGCTAGTTATTAGAATAATAATAATAATAATAATAATAATAATAATAATAATAATAATGTTGTTACTAAAATTTTATTTTCAATAAAATTATTTTCAAGTTATATTAATTTAGTTGTACTTTAATTTATTTAATTTAATTATAATTTAATTAATTTATCTTATTATTATTTACATTTTTATTTGCGTTTTATTAGGTGGGTGAATGAATAGTTAAAGTGAAGAGACATAGTAAGACTTGTATGATGACAGTCTGTATTGGAAAGCAGATGGTGATCAGTAAATTCAGCGTCTGTTTCCTGGGGGAATCCGGCAGAAACTTTCATCCAATAAAATCTCAGGTTTGTTGTTCTTCTGTGACTTTTGTTCTGTTGTGAATGGAGCGGTCCCACCACTGTAATCATGTGCCGGTCTTGTGGTGTCTCTAGGGGGCGCTCAGCTCAGGTGTCAGTAGTCCCGGGAGAACGACACACAGAAGGTTTACAATCACTCTAATAATGAAGAATGATGTCACCGGCTTTACTATTCTCTACAATCTGCTGCCATGTGTGAGATATTGTCACAGCATTCTAAATGTGACTCTAAACTTTCATCCAATAGAACAAACTCCGGCTGTTCCCTGAAGAAGATGTCCAATAATACTTTACTAAAGAATAGGGATGAGCTTTCTGTTTGAGTCGAACATGAGTTAGACTCGAACATCGGCTGTTCGTTCGTTTGATGAAGATCGAACATTATAGGGCATTCGTGCAAAATTCAAGCAGCGCATCACTCCCCATAATGCACTTTGCATCCCAGTGCATTGCTGGCTGATGATTGTCCAAGTATGCACTATGACCTGCATGCTTTGGCCAATCACAGCTCCATTAGCAAAGAGAGCCACAATTGGCCAAAGGCAGGGTGCCTTTGGCCAATTATGGCTCAGGGGGTTAAGTCCACGCCCCACATTATATATAATTGAAGAAGGGGATACCATCCAATTAGGTGCAGAGAATGGTGGGACTTTAAAGGCAACAAAGTAATAAAAACAATTTTATTGGTACAAATATACAAAAATACACATAAGAAAAAGTCTAATGCAATAACATTGAATAAACAATAACGTAGTAAAATAAGGAATATACTGATGTAGGAACCGAATGTATGTTCGTGTAGTCTTCCACCTGGGCTTACGCGTTTCGGGACTGCTCATAGAGTCCCTTCATCAAGGGCAACTTGTAGGAGGAATTTACATTATATAATGAAATATAAATTGGCGTAATTAGAGATCAAATGCATTGTACATATTGCCTAGTATCTTAAACCATTCTGTACAGCTTGACATCAAGAAACAGAAAACAGCTAAAAGTAAATTATATAAAGGAGATGATACACATACCCAAGTATATTCAGGCAAGAAGGCTCACTGTCAGAGTCTCGGGGGTAAGTACGCACAAGGCGCCACAAGGATCCAAAAAGGAAACAGGCGTATGTCTGGCCCCGCCTTATCCACACTGGTCCCAGTGTGTCGCCCCAGGAGAGTGAACTCAAGAGGGGCAGCACTATCCCGGAGGGATCCAGAAAGCAAAAAACCAAGAGGGGATTATCTGGAACACAAAAAAGGAGCCGAATAGGCTGATGTCCCTCTACAAGCAGAAAGCACCCATATATTCAAAATTGTTGCCGCATGGACGCAGGGCACGGTGTTCACCATGCAGATCCGTGTCTAGGCAGGGCATAAGAATGAAACAATTTAAATATGCATAGCTTACCCTAGTGCTGATTCACATTATATAAGGCTGCCTGCACATCAGCCCTGTGTAGTGTGTTGGTGGTGTTAGATTGAGCAGGCAGTCCGTTCCTGGTGAACTGTTTCTAATCTACTTCAGGCAGGCAGGTGATTCAGTTAGCTGCAGTGTATTTAATATATATATATATATATATATATATATATATATATATATATATATATATATATATATATATATATATACAGTCAGACCGGTATGTATATATATATATATATATATATATATATATATATATACTGTATCCTTTGTAGCTAGATCTAACTGCAGGCCATTCCTGGTGTACGTATTCAAATACACTTTCAGGCAGGCAGGCCAGGCAGGTTATTCAGTGATCTGCAGTGCATAAAATATATATACTGTCTCCAACATATATATATATATATCCACTGCATTCTAGTCTAGCCAAGCCTATATATGCCTGCAGGCCATTGCTGGTGTACGTTTTCAAACACACTTTCAGGCAGGCAGGCAGGCAAGTGATTCAGTGATTTGCAGTGCATTAAATATATATACAGTCCCTAACATATATATATATATATATATATATACACTGCAATCCAGTCTAGCCAAGCCTATATCTGACTGCAGGCCATTGCTGGTGTACGTTTTCAAATACACTTTCAGGCAGGCAGGCAGGCAAGTGATTCAGTGATCTGCACTGCATTAAATATATATATATATATATATACAGTCTCCAACATATATATATCCACTGCATTCCAGTCTAGCCAAGCCTATATCTGACTGCAGGCCATTCCTGATGTACGTTTTCAATTACACTTTCAGGCAGGCAGGCAGGTGATTCAGTGATCTGCAGTGCATAAAGATATATATACAGTCTCCTACATATATATCCACTGCATTCTAGTCTAGCCAAGCCTATACCTGACTACAGGCTATTCATGGTGTAATTTTTCTAGTAAACTTCAGGCGGTGTTTTGCTAATCCAATTTTACAGCATGTCTGGAAGGCCACCAAGAAAAGCAGATGCTCACAGGCCACTAAAAGAGGGCAAGCAGGCTCCTTGTCTACAGCCAACAGTGCTGGTCGTGGACACAGTGCATCCTCAGCACATGGCCATGGGGCACGCTTGTCCTTTTTTTCGACAGCTGGCTGTGTTGAGCCACAACATGCAGAAGAGTTGGTAGAGTGGATCACAAAGCCATCCTCATCCTCCTAATCCTGTCACCCAGGCTAAGAGAAGTGTGGCTGCCAATGCAGCTGCCAAAGCGCCCTATTCAATTGGCTCAATGGCATCAGTCGCTCCTTCCCTAGCTCCCACCATAATGTCCTGAGGAGTCCCCTGAACTGTTCGACCACAGCGTTGGGTACATGCTGCAGGAGGATGCGCAGCATTTTGAAGGCTCCGATGATGGTACCCAGGTTGAGGAGGAAGTCAGTAACGTGAGCCCAGAGAGAGGGGGTGCTCAAGAAGGACAAGAAACTGGCAGTCATGTTCCCCCAGCTGCAGCATACTGCCAGGTTTGCTCCAGTGGTGAGGAGGGAGGGGATGATGAGGTCACTGACTCTACGTGGTTGCCTGATAGAAGAGAGGAGGAGGATGAGGCACATCTCCAATGAGGCAGGATGTCCTCCAGGGGCCAGTTGAAGGACAGCAAACCGACTGCATCACATCGCAGAGCTCCGCATGTGCAGGGCGCTGCTGACTCCGCACGTTTTTCCAAAAGTTCTTTGGTGTGGGCCTTTTTTTAGACGTGTTCAGCAGATCGCACTGTTGCTGTATGCAACATATGTCTGAAGCGTATCAAGCGTGGCCAAAACAGCAGCCGCTTGGGCATCACATGCTTGATCAGACATATGTCAAACTCTCATGCAATCCGTTGGCAACAGTACTTAAAAGACCCACACCAAAGAACAAGGCTGACCTCTCCTTGCTCCTCATCAGCTGGTATCTCCAACACCACTATACCTTCAGTCCTCTCAGAGACCTGCACTGAGAGGAATGAAGGTGTAGAATTAGGTGTCCCAAGCACTTGCGGGCAATCTGCTAGCAGTACGCCTCAATCTGATTGTAGCAGGCAAATTTCCCTACCCCAGTTGCTAAACCATCGAAAGAAATTCAGTTCCAGCCATCCACATGCTCAGTGGCTGAATTGCTAGTTTGGCTAAATTGCTAGCACTCCAACTGCTGCCTTTTCAGCTGGTAGACTCTGCCCCCTTTCGATAATTTGTGGAATGTGCGGTACCTCAGTGGCAGGTTGCCAAATGCCATTTTTTTCTTGGAAGGCCATTCCGACTCTCTATCGGCATGTGGAAGGCAATGTCTTGGCCTCGTTGGACAGGGCGGTCAGCAGTAAGGTGCATATTACCGCTGACTCATGGTCCAGCAGGCATGGACTGGGAAGTTACCTTTCTTTCACGGTGCACTGGGTAACCCTGCTGGCAGCTGGGAAGGATGCAGGACAGGGTGCAGTAATGTTGGAGCTTGTTCTGCCACCATGCCTCCAAAATGCTGGTAGTGGTGATTCTGCCACACCTCTCTCCTCCACCCCCTCCTCTTCTTCTTCCTGTGCAGATTTGTCCTTGGAACCAGCGGTGCTCCATAGGCGTTCTAGGGGCTACGCAAGCACTAAGGCAAAAAGATGCCTTGCGGTGCTTGAGTTGGTCTGCTTAGGGGACAGGAGCCACACTGGGGCAGAGATTCTGTCAGCTCTGCAGGGGCAGGCCCAGAGGTGGTTGACACCAAGCCAGCTTCAGGCAGGAATGGTGGTTTGCGACAATGGCACCAACCTCCTCTCCGCCCTCTGACAGGGACACTTCACCCATGTTTCCTGTTTGGCTTACATCCTTAATTTGGTGGTGCAGCGGTTCTTGTGCAGGTACCCGGGCTTACAGGATCTCCTGAGGCAAGCCAGGAAAGTCTGTGGGCATTTCCGCCGGTCGTATAATGCCAGTGCTCGGCTGGCAGAGCTTTAAAAGGAATGCAACCTGCCCAAGAACCACCTCATCTGTGACATGCCCACCAGGTGGAACTCAATGTTGGCAATGCTGCAGCATTGGAAACATGCAGCAGAAGTCCATCAATGAGTACCTGTGCGAGTATGGCACCAGGACAGGGTCAGGGGAGCTTGGCTTTTTTTTGCCATGCCAGCGGCTAATGATCAAGGATGCTTCCCCTATCCTGTCACCATTTGAGGAGGCCATGAGGATAGTGAGCAGTGACAGTGCATGCATCAGTGATACTGTCCCTCTTGTCTTTCTGTTGGAGCAGACGCTGCGTGGAATAATGGACAGGGCACTTGAGGCAGAACAGAGGGAGGAAGAGGAGGACTTCCTTACCTCTCAAGGCCCCCTTTATCCAGACAGTATTCCTGCAGGCCCGCCTATCACACAGGAAGAGGAGAAGGAGGAGGATGAGGATTGTGTCAGCATGGAGGTGGAGCCTAGCACTCAGCATCAGCAGCAGTCTTCAAGGGATCGTTTTAGTCCCCAGAAACCCATGGACTTGTACGTGGCTGGGAGGAGGTGGCTGCTGATCATGTCATCCTTAGTGACCCAGAGGGCTCCCGACCAAATGCCTCTGCAAACCTACGCTGCATGGCCTCCCTGATCCTGCAAAGCTTGCGAAAGGACCCTTGGCTTTGTGGTATCAAGGAGAGGGATCAGTACTGGCTGGCAACCCTTCTTGATCCACGTTACAAGGGTAAGGTTGCAGAACTTATCCATCCTTTGCAGAGGGAGCAGAGGATAGAACATCTTCAGGAGGCCTTGCAGAAAGGTTGGTGCAATGCGTTTCCAGAGCCTAGGAGGTTACAATTTCCTGGTCCTCCTGGACAACATGTTGCTGAGGCTTCGGTCAGTCACATAAGGAGCTGTGGAGAAGGTGGCGTTGCGTTCAGACAATTTTTTAGTCCGCAACCCCAAGGTCTGATCGGTTCCAGCAACCATCACAAGCATCTGATTTACATGGTGCAGGAATACCTTGGGGCAAGATCAGACTTGGAGACCTTTCCAACCGAAAATCCACTGGGTTATTGTTATTATTATACAGGATTTATATAGCGCCAACACTTTGTGCAGCGCTTTACAACATGAGGGCAGACAGTACATTTACAATACAAATCAATACAGGAGGGATCAGAGGGCCCTTCTCATTAGAGCTTACAATCTAGAAGGAAGGGTCAAGTGGAAACAAAAAAGGTAATAACTGTGGGGGAAGAACTGATGGAAAAAAATGAAAATACAGTTGCTAGGTGTGGGTAGGATAGGCTTCTCTGAAGAGAAGGGTTTTCAGGGATCATCTGAAAGCTAATAAAGTAGGAGATAAGCGGACAGATTGGGGTAGGGCATTCCATAGAATTAGAGAGGCTTTGGAAAAGGCCTGGAGGCGAGCATGGGAGGAGGTGACAAGGGAGCTAGAGAGCAGGAGGTCTTGAGAGGAATGAAGAGAGCGAGTAGGTTGGTATTTAGAGACTAAGCTAGTGATGTAGCTGGGGGCGAAATTGTGGATGGCTTTGTTACTGGGTTACTGGGTCTTGAGGATGGATCACTGGCCAGAGCTTGCACAGTATGCAATTGAGCTACTGGCCTGTCCTGCATCCGGCGTTCTATCTGAACGCACATTCAGTGCTGCTGGAGGCTTTGTAACTGATCACAGAGTGCACCTGTCCACAGACTCGGTTGATCGGCTCACCTTCATAAAAATGAATCAGTCTCGGATCACCCGCACCTGATGCTGATGTAACCGATTAATTTTTTTATGAATGTGAGATCCCTTGAATACTGCCTATGCTGATGCCGAGTGACTATCCTGTTATGCTGAGTGACTATCCTATTCCTCCTCAATGTTCATGTTGATAGCTTCTAAGAACATTTTTGGTTCTTGGCACCAGCACTAGTACCTAAAGCCCAATTATTCTGCCCCTGTTTATCAGGGGCATGTAATTACAATTTTTGCTGTAATATTTTGCAGCAGGGCTCATTTCTGTGCTCAACTAGAGTATCTGTGAGGGGTTGCAGTGTTGTGGCTCCAGCACCAGTGCCTAAAGCCCAATTTTTCAGCCCCTGTTTAACAGGGGCATGTGATTACAATTTTTGGTGTAATATTTTGCAGCAGGGGTCATTCCTGCACTCAACTAGAGTATCTGTGAGGGGTTGCAGTGTTGTGGCACCAGCACCAGTGCCTAAAGCCCAATTTTCCTGCCCCTGTTTAACAGGGGCATGTAATTACAATTTTTGCTGTAATACTTTGCAGCAGGGCTCATTCCTGTGCTCAACTACAGTATCTGTGAGGGGTTGCAGTGTTGTGGCAACAGCACCAGTGCCTAAAGCCCAATTTTTCTGCCCCTGTTTAACAGGGGCGTGTAATTACAATTTTTGCTGTAATATTTTGCAGCAGTGCCCGTTCCTGCGCACAACAAGAGTATCTGTGAGGCTTTACTGTGTTGTGTCACCACCACCACCACCGCTGCCTAAGGCCCAATTTTTCTGCCCCTGTTTAACAGGGGCATGTAATTACAATTTTTGATCTAATATTTCACAGCAGGGCTCATTCCTGCACTCAACAACAGAATCTGTGAGGGGTTACCATGTTGTGGCACCACCACCACTGCCTAAGACCCAATTTTTCTGCCCCTGTTTAACAGGGGCGTGTAATTACAATTTTTGATCTAATATTTCACAGCTAGGCCCGTTCCAGCGACCACCAAGAGTAACTGTGAGGGCTTACAGTGTTGTGGCACCAAAACCACCAAAGGCCCAATTTTTCTGCCCCTGTTCAAGAGGGGCATATAATTACAATTCTTGATATAATAGTTCACAGCAGGGCCCGTTCCAGCGCCCACCAAGTAACTGTGAGGGCTTACAGTGTTCTGGTACCACCAACACCTAAGGCCCAAATTTCTGCAGAGTATATAGGGCAGGCCGTATAGTATATACCCCTACTTTCAAACATCCGACTTACAAACGACTCCTACATACAAACGGAGGGAGATAACTGGAAGTGAGAGGAAATCTACCCCTAGGAAGGGAAATTCTCTCATGTAAGAGTTAATATGGGAAAAAGGTGTCTCCACTGATGCTTTATCACCAATCCTTGTTTCCCTAAAAAACCCCAAATTTTCAAAATCCAATTGTCTTTGGGACAGAAAGTGAGGTGAAATCTTCTGAACAGGGGCACAGACAGCAAAACAAATGTTACAGGGGTGATGATAACCCTTCCCTATGTTATCCAAAAAGCTTAAAAATATATTTTTTGGCTGGAGCTAAGTTTAAAAAATGTACTTGTTCCAAATTACAAACAGATTCAACTTAAGAACAAACCTACAGTCCCTATCTTGTTTGTAACCTGGGGACTGACTGTATACTGCTGTTCAGAGTATATAGGGCCTGGGGGCCCCACGCCTTTTTTTTTTAATTTGGGTGCGGGGTTCCCCTTAATATCCATACAAGACCCAAAGGGCCTGGTAATGGGCTGGGGGGTACCCATGCCATTGTTCTCAATAATTTTCATCCATATTGCCGGGACCCAACATTACATACATACATACATTACATACAGCCACAAGCAGTTTTAAATGACTTTTATTCCTTTAGAAATGTCATTTTGTGATGGGACTGTTCTAAACACGGGAAACACGTGCCACTTTTTTTTTTTTGAAAAATATTTATTGATTTTTTCAAAATATATTCATAGAAGACATTGTACAGAACAATTGTAAGGCATGAATATACACAATTATTCTTTATATAGAATGCACGTTCTATCTAAACATAAACATATTTATAAGGAGCGCTGGGGAAAGGGAGGGGAGAGGGGAGGGGGAGGGGGGTAAGCAATTCACATTTGCCAGCTTGTCACTAACATTGGGCAAGAGGTTGCCAAAAAGGTTCATCCTACATTTTCGTACCTTTAGGGAATGGAGGCGACTTATGAGCCTATCTAGCTAGATAACCTACAATATGGTCTAGGTAATACATTTTATTTGGGTAATTATAGTCCCAGAGTGTAATAGCTGAAGTTGATGGATGCCAAGGAGCTTCAAGTGATTGTAGGCCGCTTACGGTGGTTTAAATGAAGAAGGATCAGAGGCCGGAGGAATTTTAAGTTTGCCGAGTGAGTTAGTGATGTCTCTCGTCAGGTACCATTCTGTATATCTAAATGGGTGCATTATGTCTTGGATGGTCTGTTGAGGAAATGTGGCTTCCAGAAATCTTCTCCAGCGTTTAAAAAATCGTGGGGTAAAGCGGAGATTCGACTTGATGAGGTCCAATCTTTCTAGATAGAATAATGAAGTCAAGGCTTTTATAACCTCAGGCAGACTGGGCAGCGATGTCGTTATCCAGTGGGACATAATAGTCCTGCGGGCTACAAGAAGGCAGATATGGGCCCAGTGCGGTATGTTTGAAAAGTCCAATGCGGACGAGGAGGATACTGGAGGGGTGATGCTAAACAGGCATAGTAGGCAGTCTCTATGTAATTTGATATTGCAGATTTTATTAATGTAGGCTATCACATCGTTCCAGTAGCTGTTAATAGCAGAGCACTCCCAAAGCCTATGGAGCAGCGTAGGACGTGGCAGTAAGCACCATGGACATAGAGCTTGAGACGGGTCCTCTTTGTTGAAACGGAATGGGAAGTATGCTCTGTGGATAATCTTGAATTGAGTTTCACGCCATGTTTCAGAGATCGTAAGTTTCCGGGTGAGCCTATATCCCTCAAGGATTTTGTCGGGTAGGTCCTCATCTCCTAGTATATGAGACCATTTTTGGAAAGGCGTGAGGCGGTACTTCCGTGACTGGTGCTGAATGAGGTGAGAATAGATGTTGGAGATAGAGTAATCTTTGCTTTGCAGTAGGTTGTCAATAAAGGATGGTTTAAAAGGATCAGTCTTGGGACCATAGCAGGTTTTCAGATAATTCGTGAGTTGGTAATGGAAGAAGCTGTGAGTTGGTGGCAGGGAGAATTCCCGCATCAGATTTTGGTATGGTTTGAGCTTGCTTGTATTGTTTTGGTATAACGAGGTTATCTTCATGAGTCCTTTGGATTGCCATTGGGTATAAGCTTTATGTAGAGTGGAAGGTGAGAACATAGGGTTGCCTTGTATTTTGAGATGTTTCGAGATGTTAGATGGCAGACCAAGTAGTTTTCTGACCTCCCTCCAGGCGATGACAGTGTCCCTGAACAATATGCTGGTTTTGAGGTGGTGCGGCAGGTTGTTAGGATTGGAGTGGAGGATGCCTGCAAGGTCGTATGGAGAAGCCATAGAGTCCTCAAGGGCAAAGTTGGAGTATTTGGACCCTCCTGTTAACCAGTCTAGACCCTGTCTAAGTAAGCAGGCTAAATTATAAAAACGAATGTTGGGGAGCCCCGCCCCGCCCTCGCTCTTCGGGAGACATAGTTTTTGAAGCGCGATGCACGGTTTTTTGCTAGACCATAGGAAAGCTGTCACGGCCTTCTGAAGTTTCTGCACGTCTGAATGCCTCAGTAGTAGAGGTATGGTTTGCATGGGATACAGTAGGCGTGCAAATGATACCATTTTAAAAAGATGAGCTCTCCCAAAAAGCGAGAGGGGAAGGGCAGCCCAAGCCTCCAATTCCCGAACAATTTTGGCCACCAGGGGAGGATAGTTGAGTATATATAAGGAAGATGGGTCTCGGCCTATATGTATTCCTAAGTATGTTATATGATGAGGTGCAATGGTCAGCGGGGACAAATGTATCCATTTAGTGGATAGTCGAGGGTGTAGTGTTAGGATTTCACTTTTATCAAAGTTTATACGAAAGCCTGAGCAAAGTCGGAAGGTCGTAAATATTTGTTTAAGTCTGTCAAAGTCTGATACGGGGTCAGTAGAGAACAATAAAATATCGTCCGCAAATAGTGCAGAGCGGAGTATTTGGTTTCCCAAGGTGATGCCACTAACCCCTTCGGTTGAATTGAGGATTCTAGATAAGGGTTCAATCGCAATGTTGAATAACAACGGGGATAGGGCGCATCCCTGTCTCGTTCCTTTCGCTAAGGGGATGGTGTCTGAAATAAAGTTCGGGGTAACAAGGCGTGCCGTTGGTGAGGCGTACATTTGTGCGAGGAACCTTGTGATTTGACCTGAAAAACCAAATTTTTCCATTACCGTAAAAAGCCATGAAAAACCAATATTGATGCTATAATTTTAGACAGGATTTTTACGTCTACATTTATTAATGAGATTGGACGATAGGAGCCTGGAAGTAAGGGATCCTTTCCTTTCTTGGAGATTAGTTTAATATGAGCTTGTGTCCCTGTGGGGAGGTAAGGACCTCCGTCCCACATGGCTGCATATACATGCTTCAGTGTGTTGGGGATGAAGTCAGCCGTTAATTTGAAGAATTCCGCAGTGTACCCGTCGGGACCCGGAGCCTTAGCAGAGGCCATAGATTTGATCGTGTGTTGTATGTCTTCTAAGGTAATAGGCGCATTAAGTGCCTCCAAGTGTGACGTTTGAAGCCTGGGCAGGCGTATCTTGTCAAGCAGAGCTTCCACGGCAGGTTGATCCGTTGGGTCTGCACGGTACAGATCAGTATAATAATCTGCAAGTAGTTTGCTGACTTCGGTAGGTGAGGTAACTAACGAGCCGGAAGCATTTCTCAGGGTTGGGATATGTGTAGGACGTCTTGGTCCTGAACATAGTCTGGCTAGCATTCTGCCTGCCTTGTTGCCAAATTTGTGAAAGTGAAGGGTAGAGTACGAGGTTTTAGCAGCTTCGTGCTGTTCTGCCCAGAGATCAAAGGCACACTTGGCCCGCTTCCATTCCTGTATATTAGCTAAGGTGCGGTCTAATGTTAGCTTGTCATGAGCTAGGCGTAGGGATTCGCTTGCTTGCATATACTGTTGTCGAGTGTGTTTTTTAAATTGTACGGTGTACGAGATGATTTTGCCCCGTAGGAAAGCTTTACCTGCTTCCCAGAAGAGGTTTGGGTCAGAGATATGTGCTCCATTTGTGGAAATATATTCTTCCCATGTTTGGTGCAAGACTTGTCAGAAGTCTTCATTATCTGCCAGATATGAAGGGAAACGCCAGATAGGGGAAGGAGTTGAGGGTGTGAGTTGTGTCATATGGACTGCGATGGGGCTGTGGTCTGAGATTCTGGCATCGTAAATGTCTGGGGTGTTTATTACAGATACTAGGGCCGGGGAGACAAAGAAGTAGTCTATACGAGAGAAGGTATTATGTGGGGGCGAGAAGAAAGTATATTCTCTGTCAGTTGGATGTGTCAGGCGCCAGATGTCTACAAACTGCATAGATTCAATAGAATGTGCTAAGGGAGTCGCGTCTGGTGTATGGGAGGGACCGGGCCTTGTCTTTTGCTTAGGGAGATAAGTGCGGTCTGCCAGTGTGGACATGGCAGAGTTAAAGTCCCCGCCCACTAAATGCAATACCTCAGGGGCCGTGAGAATCCATTGAACCATGTCCTGAAAGAATGAAGTGTCTGGAGAGTTGGGAGCATAGATATTAGTGATAGCTACGGCTTTGTCACCTATGGTCATATGTAAGGTCAGTTTGCGGCCTAAGGCGTCAGCCCTCACTTCTCTGACAGAGTGTCGTAGGTTTTTATGAATTAGAATAGCTACACCGGCCTTGCGGCCCATTGCAGGGGACCCGTATACAGAACCTACCCACATTTTTTGAAGGCGTGTTAAATCGTCTGCGGAGAGATGTGTCTCCTGTAATAGGGCCACATCTGCCCGAAGACGCCATAGATGTCTGAGAATGGACATACGTTTATTTGGGGATCGGAGCCCCTTAACATTCCATGATATAAATTTCAGGTGACTCCCGTCGGCAGAAAAAGACATGGTTGGATATGATAGTTACGATAAATGGGAGGCTGATCAGGGAGCCTCCTGACATGTACAGTGTCAACCATACGGGAATCACCCAAAAACTGTAGGTCACATAGGAGAAAAGGTACTAGTAAGGCAAACATGAATTGCAAATGTATTAAGCAATAGGTATTAAGCTGTAACAAAGCAGGATTACAGTTATGGCGTAACAAACTACAAACAGTGTACTTCACTTTTTTCCACATGGGATACAACTACCCATAATGCCTCTCAGCGACCCGCCAGATCCTCACATATGAGCATGATTTTGGCTAGGAGGAGTGGGATAAGGGAGGAAGAGATGAGGGAAAAGGGGGGAGAGAGGGGAGGAAGGGAGGGGTATGATCAGGGTATGGGGTTAGGGGAAGTGCTGGTTGTATCTGTGTCAAATAAAGGGCTCAGCTAAAATAATGAAGTGCAAAAATAAGGGGGTGACTTAATCAAATGGTCTGCCCCGTTAGGGGTCTATAGCCATGGAGATCACCTGAGTTATTATGTTAACCTTTTGGGTAAACAGAGTATGTGAGCGGTGGGTGGTGGTAAACCAGGCTTGGAGGCATAATAACAGGACCTTTAGCTAACAAATACCAGCAACCGTGTAAGACATTACACCCAAAACAGGCTAACATAAAAAAATAGGAAGAAAACAGGTTAGAGACAATGGGGGGTAAAATTACCCATCCGAGGAAGTGTAGATGGTTAGATAAAGTTCCTGGAGTTCTTCATCGATTTGCAGAGCGGTCGTCTTGGTTAGTAAAGCGGCTGCGCTTGTATGGAGGTTTTGTGGGGCTGCGTTGCTGTTTAGGTGGTACCTTCGCTGTTGATGGTGATGATGATGGTGAATTCTCTTCAATGTTGCTATGCTCCATTTCTGTGCCTCGGGTGGCGAGAAAGTGTTCCGCCTCCTCAGGGGTATGAAACGTGAGGTGTTCTCCTTCATGTGTTTGGATGCGGAGGACAGCCGGATAGGCTAAAGAGAACCGGATTTGGTTATGATGAAGGGTGGAGCAGATCGGTGAAAACGCTTTACGCTGCTTCATTACCTCTATGGAATAATCTGCAAAAAGTAGGAGTTTTGCGCCATCAACCATTAAAGACCGTGAGCGACGAAACTTTTGCATTATGGCATTCTTGTCCGCGTAGTTGAGGTACTTTACAATAACGTGGCGGGGTTTGGTACGTGATTCTGAAAATTGACCTATGCGGTGCGCGCGTTCAATAGTGCAGGGAATGCGAAGGCCCAGTTGTTCTGGGATAATTTTTGCGCATATATTGGTTAACTGTGGTGTGGAAACTGATTCAGGCAGACCAATGATGCGTAAATTGTTTCTTCTCGAACGATTTTCCAAATCATCGAGTTTGTCCCATATGTCCCTATTAGTAGCTGTGAGACGTGCTACTGCTGCAGATGAGGCTGTGAGTTCATCTTCCAGGGAGGAAATCCTATCCTCTACCTGATTGATTCTCTGTGCCTGTGCTTGTAGGTCAATATGTAACTGCTCTAACCCTCTATGGACTGCTGCATCCACTGTAGCTGTGAGAGTGGGGCCCAGCAGCGTGACTACAGCCTGTGCAATTCCAGCAGGGGAGGTAGGGTCTGTACCTTGTATGTCAGGAGCTGAGGGGAGCAGTGGTTGTGGCTGTGGCTGCGTGTGTGCCTGCTCCATCATGCCTGGGGCGGCCGCCATCTTGGCTGTGTCCACCGCTGTATCTCCTCCAGTGGGGATCGTGGATGTGACCGCCCGAGCGTACGATCGCTCCACAAAGCGATCCATAGGAGCCCGCTGTATGTCCGCATTGTGATGGGGGGTCTCCTCGGAGCAATAGCCGGCTTGAGAGGCAGATTAGTGAGGAGCGCTGCGGGAACTGGAGCTCGCTACCTCCTCCTCATGTGGCGCCGCAACCGGAAGTTTTACACGTGCCACTTTACAGGCATACTATAGACACCCCCCAGGTACGATATTTAAAGGAATATTTCACTTTTATTTTTTAACCTTAAGCATCTTTAAAATCACTGCTCCCGGAAAAATGTCAGTTTTTAAAACTTTCTTTTGCATTGATACATGTCCCCTGGGACAGGACCCGGGTCCCCAAAACATGTTTAGGACAATAACTTGCATATTAGCCTTTAAAATTTGCACTTTTGATTTCTCACGTTTGAGTCCCATAGACTTTAACGGTGTTCAAATGTTCGCGCAAACTTTCGGTCCGTTCGCATGTTCTGGATGCAAACTGAACTGGGGGGGGGTGTTCGGCTCATCCCTACTAAAGAACTGCTTTCCAGTATCAGCAATGCCGAGGAATAAAAGTTATAAAGTTTAATAGTTTCTTTTGCTGGATATTCAGGATATATTACATTTAAAATATAGATGCAAGATTACAAAATAAATTTATTTTGTATTAGCATGTAAAATACTAAGAAAAATGTATATTATATCTAAAGATGAAATGTACTGTTCAATAAAATATTAATAATAATAATAATAATAATAATAATTATTATTATTATTATTATTATTATTATTATTTGTGAAGAAATGTTATGTTACATAGTTACATAGTAGGTGAGGTTGAAAAAAGACACAAGTCC
The DNA here is from genome assembly GCF_042186555.1 of Aquarana catesbeiana. Classification (NCBI taxonomy): domain Eukaryota; kingdom Metazoa; phylum Chordata; class Amphibia; order Anura; family Ranidae; genus Aquarana; species Aquarana catesbeiana. Next base: position 642,380 of record NW_027362644.1, on the reverse strand, counting down.
ATCAAGTCCAACCTATGTGTGATTATATGTCAGTATTTTATTGTATATTGTATATTACATTGTATATGTTGCGGTCATTCAGGTGCTTATCTAATAGTTTTTTGAAACTTGTGATGCCCCCCGCTGAGACCACCACCTGTGGAAGGGAATTCCACTTCCTTACCGATCTTACAGTAAAGAACCCTCTACGTAGTTTATGTTTAAACCTCTTTTCTTGTAATTTTTATAAGTGGCCACGTGTCTTGCTAAACTCCCTTCCGCGAAAAAGTTTTATCCCTATTGTGGGGTCACCAGTACGGTGTTTGTACATTGAAATCATATCCCCTCTCAAGCGTCTCTTCTCCAGAGAGAATAAGTTCAGTGCTTGCAACCTTTCCTCATAACTAATATCCTCCAGACCCTTTATTAGCTTTGTTGCCCTTCTTTGTACTCGCTCCATTTCCAAGACCAAACCTCTTGCTTTTTTTTTTTTTAACCACTTCCTCTCTCACACCTGTACCCCACTTATGGACCAGAGCAATGGTTACATTTCTGTATGAACCTATTGATTCAGCAATAACATTGTAATAGCAAAGTGATACATTTATCATTACTCTTAGAGCAAAAAAAAATACTTTTATTGCTGATATTTGTATTGCTGATATTTCCTTGCAATTTTTTTTTTTTTTATTTTGTAAGCAAGCCATAGACAAAAAAGTAGACAAAATTAAAGCCGTACTCCAGGATAAATGTATAGAAGTGGTAGAAGTACCACTTCTATATATGATGCTCGGCTCTCACCAAACAGGAGGCTGAATGGGAAAAGGTTCAGATATTTGGACAATTGCCCAAACAGCCACAGGTCAGTCCAAATCTAAGTTCAGACCAAAATGTAGACTCATCCCTATTCTTCTCCCATAAGACCATCCCTGCTCCCCACCATCATGTGGAAGGTAATATTAATAAGTCACTCCACCATGGGGTCAACAGAAAGGTCCACCTGACCACAGACACATGGTCCAGCAAGTCATGGCAGAGATGTTATATATCATTCATCACCCACTGGGTAACTCTGCTGGCAGACAGAAAGGATGCAGGATGGTATCAGTTGGCTACAAACTCTTCTATTCTGCTTCAAAAGATCCTATAAGTCAGGGTACCTATCTAGGTGTCTCAGAAAAGGCACATATGGGAACCCACCCTGCTGAAGGGCAGACAACAGGCTGGTGTTGTTGTCATACATGACTTTTACTGGCACAAAATGGAGTGCCACCTTCGGGCCTGCCCCTGCAGAGCTTACAGAATCTCTGCCCCCGTGTGGATCCTGCCCCCCAGACATACCAGCTATAACACTGCATGGCATCATTTTGCCTAAAGCCATTGTATAATCTATTGAACACTTGTGGGGGACTGCTGTTTCAGAGGACAACTCACCCGATGCAATTTGCTCATTTTATGGCCAGCATATAGTATCCTGCCTAAACAGGCTTAAAAATTGTGATGAAAATCTGATAACATGTACCACCCTGATTCATTGCTGGAAAACAATAAAATATAATTTCTTAGTTCTAGCTGCAGTCTACTTGCTCTCTCCCTCAAAAAATGTGGCCTGGCCATAAGGGATTACACGCTTAGCAGCAAAACTGTCACATTTTACTTTATTCAGTCTGTAAAAAATAAGCCATTAATTTAATTGCACATGTAATCTGTTTACTCTTTTCTCATAAATTGTCACTTATTCAATGAAGGCCTGAAAAGTGTGGTGCAATTCTGTTCAATGTTTATGTTTCCAATTTAAAACAAACACTATCCAACTTTTAGTTCTGGATATAAGATGCCCATTCTGTCACTCAGAATTAGAAGCCTTCCCTTCCCCCCTAATATCTGTTGTGCAAGTCTTTAACCTTTTCCTATCTTCAGTCTCCAAAGCAAGACACTATTTTTTTTTAAATCTGCATGTAATTTTCTTGCTCTCTCCCTCAGAAATTGCGGCCTATCCAATAAAAGCTTCAAAGTTGTGCTGCAAGTCTTTACACTTTTTTCTTTAAATTTGAAACAAATAGGCACTGATTTTTTTTTCTTTCTAGATGTAATTTTCTTGCTTTTTCCCTCAGAAATTGTGGCCTGACCAAAAACGCTAAATAGCTGTGGTGCAAAATTTGTTAATGTTTCCCTTTTCAGTCTCTGAATTAAGACACTCATACTTGCTTTTATTTCCAGATGCAATATCCCTACACAGCCACTCAAAATTTGCAATCTGCTCATTAGGGCTTTATATCTTTTCTACAAAACTGTAACATTTTGCCTTGTCAGTCTCCAAACTGACTCACTATTTTTTTTTCCAGATATATTATTCCTGCCTAACCACTCAGAGAGTGCAACCTGTCTATACAGACGTAATATCTGTGGTGGTAATGTATAACATTTTTCCATCTTCAGTAGAGTTGGGTGAACAGTTCGGCCCAAGCATGAGTTTGGGCCGAACATTGGCTGTTTGCACCCTTCGGGGAACACCCACATTTGCAGGGTGTTTGGCATGTGTGCTCTGCACAGTGCATTCTGTGCCCTGATTGGACAAAGCTTTGCCCAATCAGGGTGCAGTAAAACCTGGTTGTTAAGGAGCAAGCCTGGGAAGCTGGTCGCAGCGTCCTTAACAACCAATGATATATAAACTGTCAATGGGCTTCCCTGCTGACACCTGAATAAAAAAAAAAATTCTGGTAAAAAAAAGTTAAAGTTAAGTTAAAAAAACTTTGTGGGCCCCCCAGTCCATACCATACCCTTATCTGAGCATGCATCTTGGCAGGTCAGGAAAGGGGGGGGATGAGCGAGCGCTCCCCCCAACCATACCAGGCAACATGCCCTCAACATGGGGGGGTGGGTGCTTTGGGGCAGGGGGGACTGTCAAAGCACCTTGTCCCCATGTTGATGAGGGTAAAGATCTCTTCCCCACAACCCTGGGCTGTGGTTGTGGGAGTATGCTGGCAGGAGGCTTATTGAAATCTGAAAGCCCCCTTTAACAAGGGGGCCCCCAGATCCCGCCTCCCTAATGTAAATGAGTATGGAGTACAGAGTACCCCCACCCATTAATCAAAAAAGTGTCAAAGAGTAATAAAAACGGAGACAATTTTTGACAATTCCTTTATTAAAAAATAAAAAATAAAAAAAGTGTCCCCCAATGTAAATCCATTGTCAATCACGCCACCCACCCAAAAAAAAGCTCCTGCTGTCTATGAAGGTCAACCACCTACTGCAGGCTCTGCCGTTTGACAGTTATTATATAGGTAAGGGTGGGCCACCTGGTGATGTCATCTGGTAGCATCACCCCACTTGTGACAACACCGACGCAGCATGCAGCGGTCCGTGTTCAGCGGTCCAGAACACCTGTGCAGGTAAACATGACCCACCATGGGCGCACACTTTAGTATGCCACATGTGAATGATGCTTTAGTAGTAATTTAGCAGGAATTCTGTAAGTTATGTTTATGTGTGCTATTAATGATTTTAGTGTATTTTTTGTGAAAATAGCTATTTCATGAACATTTGCGAAATTATTGCAGGGCCCAAAAAATCAGTAGCACTTTTTTTTATTTTACAGGTCATGCACTTTCAGAAAATGTATGGTTTGGGGGTCTTTTCAAATTCTGAAAGCTGTAAGTGAAAAATAGGAACCTCCGAATTTTTAGAGTCAATTGTTTTTATTTACAGTTTTGTGTACCTTCAGTTTTCACCATTTCACAAAAATGTGAAATTTAAAGTGTACACATATTTGTCATTTATTAACTCAATACAGTTTTAACTTTTATATTTAGTAGGAATTTAGCAGGAATTTTGTAAATTTTGGCATGTATGAATCCACTATTATTGTTTTTAATGCATTTTTAGCAAAAATATTGTTTGATAAACATTTGAACACATAACTTGGTGCCTTAAAAATCAGTAGCACCCTCTTTTTATTCTACTGGCCATGTGCTTTACAAATTCTGAAAGCTCTAAGGCCCCTTTCACACTGGAGCGGTGTGGGTGCCGGAGGTAAAATAGCGCTATTTTTATCGCCGCTTTACTGTCATTTTAGCAGTGCTATTCGCCCGCTAGCGGGGCAGTTTTAACCGAGAAAGGGTTAAAACCACCGCAAAGCACTGCTGCAGCAGCGCTTTGCTGGCGGTATAGCCACGCTGTCCCATTCATGTCAATGGGCAGGAGCGATGAAGGAGCGGTATACACACCACTCCTTCACCGCTCCAAAGATGCTGCTAGCAGGACTTTTTTTTTACCATCCTGCTAGGGCACCGCTCCAGTGTGAAAGACCTTGGGGCTTTTACATTGTAGACAAAGCAGCAGCTCTTGCAGGGCACTTTGCAGGCACTATTTGTAGTGCTGTAGCACCTGCAAAGTGCCCCAGTGTCAAAGGGGTCTTAGTGAAAAAGGAAAACCTCCAGATTTTTAGAGACATTTTTGCATAAGCCCCATTTTCACTATTTATCAAAAAGGCAACATTTTAAATTTACTAATATTTGTCATGTATTAACTAAATACAGGTTTAGCTTTTATATTTTTAAGGAACTTTGTCAAATTTGCTGTGTTTGTACCAGCTAATAATGATTTTAGTGCATTATTAGTGAAAATATTGTTTTGGTAAACATTTGCGCAAATATCATATGGCATTAAAATAAGTAGCACCTACTTTTTATTCTAAAGGTCACGTGCTTTCAGAAAATTTGGGGGGTCTTTAACAAATTGAAAGCTGTACGTGAAAAATTAAAACCTCAATATTTTTATAGAGAAATTTGGATATTAACATTTTTGCGTATGTTCAATATTTCACCATTTTGCAAAAAGGCACAATCTAAAACTTACAAATATTGATTATTCATTAACTCAATACAGGTTAGCCTTTATATTTAGTAGGATTTTTGTAAAATGTGCTGTGTTTTTATAATAAATAAAGTTTTCTGTGTATTTTTAGTGAAAATATTGTTTTGATAAACATTTGCGCAAATATCATTGTGCCCTAAAAATCAGTAGCACCTTATTTGTATTCAACTGGTTATGTGCTTTCAGAAAATATATGATTTGTGGGGTCTTTTACAAACTCTGAAAGCTGTAAGGGAAAAATAAAAAAGCAATGGAAAAATTCTAAAAAAGGTCTGGCCATCTAAGTGTAAAATTGGAGCACAGGGCCTGGTAGTGAAAAGGTTAATTCTACTTATTTATCTTTTGTCCATATACCTGTGTTTCTGCATGGTTCCATGACATTACAGGTTTATAGGTATACAGTTTGGCTACCTCGCTATAATGAATTTGCAGCAGTTCCCAGCATTTACAAAGTTTGCACATTTTAGACTTTTGGCTGATAAGTTTGCAGTTTCACCAACAGAAATAAGGGGCAACCTATAATGCAGTGCAAACGTATTGCCCCCAGTCAGCTGAGTCACAAGAGCCAATAATGTAAAGGAATGGATCGCCCAGACCTCTTCTTATATAAGGGTGGCCTTACAGCAGCCATATTGTCAGTGTGTGTCGGAATTTGTAGAGATGGCTGACAATTCTGTGTAGGGAGAGATTTTTTTATTTTGTCATTAATACATTTTACTGCCTCTGCAGCAGAACATTTCAGCTTTTGGACTTGCCTCACATGGAAAGGTTTCTATACTGATTTCAAATTGTAAAATTCTCATTAGGAATTAGCATACAGCAATGTAAAATTGTCCAGCAACAGGATAGTTTTAATAAGGGATTATAGGCCTAACTGGTGTATGCCAACTTTTATCTTATCAGTTGGGATAGGGGGATTGGTGAATGATGGGCGGTGGTTTAGGTGCACTCAGTTCTTGCACTTAGTCTTTCAAATGATCCAGTTGCATAAAGGGCTTAAAGAGCTTAAAGGGCAGATTGGCTGTAACACGCTAATGTTCTGATTTATGCACTGCTATGGGGGACATGTACAGATGAAAAAAAAATAGTAATCTCTTTCTACACAGAATTGTCAGCTGTCCCTAACAACACTGATAATAAAGCTGCTGTGACCTTACCCGTCCATCGATAGGTCATCCATTCATGCATCCATTCCTTTGTGCCGCATTAGAGGATGTTCTCTATTTTTGTGGTGAACCTTGACATTTTTTGTGATTCCCGAACTTTTTGAATCTCAGAGATTCACCCCAAATCTATGGTAACTGCTGAACCTCATCCCTACAGCTATAATTATATTAAATAAATTTTATGAATAATAATATTAATAATAAGAATAATAAACATGGCATTCTTGGCCATCAAACTTCTCATTTTTACTGCTTCATGTAAAATATGTCATAATGTTGTTTTTTTTTTAACCTTCACTCTACAGTGCTGACAAAGATGGATTCTTTGTATTTTATGTTTGACCTTTTTTTTCCTACTCTATAAGCAGATTCATATTCCAGTCTATCAGTAATAAATAACAGAATTATTCTTTATAAACCTGACACTCTCACAGCCTTCAGCTGAGCCATAAAGTCAGTGTCAGGATCCTGGGCTGATGTCAATGATAATGAAGTCAGGAGAAGAGGAAGAAGTCAATGGAGTCTATCAGAGACTCGGCCATGTTGTCTTCAGATATCCACTTAGAATATTGTGGTTGTTGTCTTTGTGTGTGACCCCCTGCACATCTGACACCCAGAACTCTGCTCACCGCTGTGATATGACTATGAGGAATTATACATTTGAGTACAAGTATTCACAGGATGGAGACATCATTATAGAGGGGATATTCACTGTACATTCTGTAGTGACACATTGGAGTCAGAAGGGAAGTCTTATTAAACATCTCATGTGTTCAGCGTAAGTAAAATATGAAGAGCAAATCTTCCAATCTGATCTACAGAGCTGTGTCTTTAGGAGATAGGTGTGATAATGTGCAGGACTCATTCAGTCTGTTACACTGCATTTGTATAAAAATATGTTCATGAAAACCGGGTATTAATGGTCACATTCATTCATTATGAATAGCTGCCAATGCACCATAATGGTGGAAAAAAAACATGCAATTCCTTTTTTTTAATAAGGCAGCACACTGCAGAGCATGGTATGTGTATTATGGTGCCTAGAGGTGTGTTGTATGTTGGGATCTACTGTACAATGTATTGGGGTGCAATTCACAATGAATGACACCGCATTGCACTGCCCATAGAGAAGGTGCTTTGCCATACATTGTTTTGTGTTACCACAATGTACAAGTATAAATGGGACCTTGAATTACTTTGGCCCTTATTGACTCCATACCCTTTTTTCACTTTCAAATTGAGTGGGGAAGGATAAAGAATCCCTGTCAGGTTTTTACTCCTATCTGGGGCTCCATTAGAGAGATTCCCCTCGCTCCCTGTCCTGAAGATAATTTTTTACCATAGAAAGTAAGGGAATCTCTCCAATAACAGCACAGAAATAAACACAATGTTTAGTAAAGTACTGGAAGGCTAGAATCCCTGTCAGCCTTTTATTTCTGTCCTTGTCCCTATTGCAGATGTTTCCTCTCTTCCTGTCTGGTAAAACTGTTATCTGCAGGACAGGAAGTGAGGGAAAATCTCTCTAATGGAGCCCTGGACAGTGGCTGTCCAAAAGAAAAAAGGTTTTAAGGTTTTGTTTGGACATGCATTTTAGGGCACCATAATATCATTATATAGTATTTTTGTTTCTGATGACCTGCATGACATTTACCTTTTCACAGGTATGCACAATTTTAAGGCTTTACATGTTGGGTTTCTATTTACTCAGAACAACCTCATATTTAATATTTTACCAAAAAGTTGACTATCACATTTCGTTTGTGTGCCGTAACATTACTTTTAGTGTATTTTTTACTGAAAATATGTGTTTGATAAACAGCTCCACTAATATGACAGGGTCTTTGCTTTCAGAAAATATATCATGTTTGAGGGGGTTTAGACTTGGGAAACTTAACATTAATAAATCACCGGGACCAGATGGCTTGCACGCAAGGGTACTTAGGGAACTCAGTCAAGTAATTGCCTGACCATTGTTCCTAATTTTTACTGACAGCCTACTGACTGGAATGGTACCAGCTGATTGGAGAAAAGCCAACGTAGCACCAATATTTAAAAAGGGCCCAAAATACATCCCTGGGAATTACAGACCAGTTAGCCTAACATCAATAGTATGTAAACTCTTTGAAGGAATGATAAGGGACTATATACAAGATTTTAGTAATGAGAACGGTATCATTAGCAGTATTCAGCATGGATTCATGAAGAATCATTCTTGCCAAACCAATCTATTAACCTTCTATGAGGAGGTGAGTTGCCATCTAGATAAAGGAAGGCACATAGACACGGTGTATCTGGATTTTGCAAAAGCATTTGGCACAGTTCCCATAAACGTTTACTGTACAAAATAAGGTCCGCTGGCATGGACCATAGGGTGAGTACATGGATTGAAAACTGGCTACAAGGGCGAGTTCAGAGGGTGGTGATAAATGGGGAGTACTCAGAATGGTCAGGGGTGGGTAGTGGGGTCCCCCAGGGTTCTGTGCTGGGACCAATATTGTTTAATTTGTTCATAAACAACCTGGAGGATGGGATAAACAGTTCAATCTCTGTATTTGCAGACGATACTAAGCTAAGCAGGGCAATAACTTCTCCGCAGGATGTGGAAACCTTGCAAAAAGATCTGAACAAATTAATGGGGTGGGCAACTACATGGCAAATGAGGTTCAATGTAGAAAAATGTAAAATAATGCATTTCGGTGGCAAAAATATGAATACAATCTATACACTGGGGGGAGAACCTCTGGGGGAATCTAGGATGGAAAAGGACCTGGGGGTTCTAGTCGATGATAGGCTCAGCAATGGCATGCAATGCCAAGCTGCTACTAACAAAGCAAATAGAATATTGGCATGCATTAAAAAGGGGATTAATTCCAGAGATAAAAAGATAATTCTCCCGCTCTACAAGACTCTGGTCCGGCCGCACCTGGAGTATGCTGTCCAGTTCTGGGCACCAGTCCTCAGGAAGGATGTACTGGAAATGGAGCGAGTACAAAGAAGGGCAACAAAGCTAATAAAGGGTCTGGAGGATATTAGTTATGAGGAAAGGTTGTGAGCTCTGAACTTATTCTCTCTGGAGAAGAGACGCTTGAGAGGGGATATGATTTCAATATACAAATACCATACTGGTGACCCTGCAATAGGAATAAAACTTTTTTGTGGAAGGAAGTTTAACAAGATTCATTGCCACTCATTAAAATTAGAAGAAAAGAGGTTTAACCTTAAACTACGTAGAGGGTTCTTTACTGTAAGAGCGGCAAGGATGTGGAATTCCCTTTCACAGGTGGTGGTCTCAGCGGGAGGCATCGATAGTTTCAAGAAACTATTGGATAAGCACCTGAACGACCACAACATACAGGGGTATACAATGTAATACTGACATATAATTACATAAATAGGTTGGACTTGATGGACTTGTGTCTTTTTTTGACCTCACCTACTATGTAACTAATTGTCAGACATTTTAATATTTCACACAAATGTGGCTCAAGCAGTGAAAGGATTAAAGACAACGCAGTCACAGAAAAATTCCCATTGATCTGTTCCTGTTGTAGACTGACAATACCGTTCTATTTGTTAAATGAAATAACAAGGAATGGTGTCAGCCCTGCCACGTTTCTTTTGCTAAACTAAAGAATGTCTCCCCTTCTCCTGAACTCTACAACATGGGTGGATTGCTTTGTTGTCAAAGGTAAAAAAACAAAAAACTGTGAGTGTGGGTGTGTGTGTGTTTGGGGGTTGATTAGACTCTATGAGGTAACATAGGCAGAGTTAAAAAAGAGGGAAAAAATATAACTAACACGTCTTGGGGATGCCCTGACCCTGCTGGTGAAGTGGCGCATCAGCATATTGTATACAACCTACTACAGCAACATTAACATTTACAAATGGAAAAAATGCTGTTTAAATTGCTGGCAAATTACAGCTTCAGCCACCTACCAATCATCTGAGGGTTCACCTAATCTATAGCAGACTCTTATCCCAGGTGAGGGGATCTGTTATAGATGTTAATGGTGGACCCCACATAAAAAAGTGTATAATTCCCCCTAAGGATACATAAATGACCCTTTACCCTGATGAGGTTCTGATAAGGATGTCAAGGGGTACCCAAAAAAATGGCATATGCCCCCCCCCTAAATAATCATACCAGACCGGTAAGGTCTGGTATTGATTTTAAGGGGAAAATTCAGGCAAAATTTCCACTCAAAATCCACATGTGGCATTTACTATATATGATCATGGCCCCTGTCAGGCCAGGAAAAGTGAGAATTCTGCCTCCCCACCTGAACCATAACAGGCCACATACCCTCAGCATTGGGAGTACCTTGCCAGGAGGCCACTGGCAAAGCACCAGAATGATGAAGACAAGAGTCTCTTTCCCACAACCCTGGTCTGGTGGTTGTGGGGGTCTGCATGCTGGGGGCTTATTGGAAACCCAAGATACATGCCCTCCCACCTATGTGAATGAGTAGGAGATACACAGTAGACATATTCATTCATAGAATAAGTGAAAAAATAAACACAACACAGTTTTTGACAAGTCCTTTTTTTAGCACAAAAAAAATCCACAGCGTAATTTCATCATTAATCAGTTTGTCCAACATTTCTGATCCAACCTGCCAACACGAATGAATGATGAAGCAGATTATGTTGGTGGCATGCTGGTTTCCTAAGAAGCAGTTAGAAGGGAAGCGGTCACATTTAGTAGCGGTAGTAATACTGATGCCAAATTTATCGTTTTCAGCTGGTGCCAGTGGTTTGACCGGGCCACACTCAAAATTAGTTCAATCGTTTGCCTAACCTCCACACAAGCAAAATTTGGTTCAAACCTGGGTTCAGACCAAACCAAAACCTCATCGCTAGTCATTACCCTGGTCACAAGTGCCAATAATATAAGAAAATCAATAACCCAACTCACTCTCTGAAAAAAAAGTTAGGCTTACATCATCCATATTATTAATGTGTGAATGAGCTGAAAATACTGTGTAAGGAGAGACACTTTTTTATTATTATGGTATTGGTACAACCCCCCCCCCCCCCCATTATGGCAGTGGCCAGTTCCCATGCCTTTTTGTTTGACAATAGTTTGCCTATTAGCTCTAGAAATGCACAGAACTAAAAAACAAGATTCACCTCCATAGACTTCAGGGGGTTTGCTGACAGTTCAAAAACAAGATTTGGGAAACTTTTCACAAACTAAACCCAGGAAGATTGTCTTATCTCTGGCACTGACTTTCTCGCACGGCATGTCTATAGGCTTCAACCAGTCCTGTAGCAAGTTTGTAGTCTCTGACCCTTTCCTCTAGTAAGTCTGCATTCTCTTACCTTCTTCTGTAGCATTACATAAACTGAATATAATGTGCGCCTACCTGGTTATATTAGGGGCTACAGCTGAGGTCCTCTATGAATCGTAAATAGCCAACCACTGCTATATTTCATATAAGTGCAGAAATGATTTAATTTCATTATATAAACAATAGTATAAACACTATATAATTGATAGTCAAAAATAGTCATACACTAAAACAGCGCTAATGTTGAGCAAATAGAAAGAAAATGTGTGGCCAACTACGTCCATAAGAGTAGTGCGGCATAAGTAGTGGTTCAGAGGGTGTTCAAAGTAGATCCTAGAGTATGTCACAGCGTGCACCTTCCACCGATCACTCCAACTCCACCATGTGTGAACACACTCCCCTCAGGGGGTCAAACTCACCAGAGCTAAATTTAATACAAGCCTTCAAAATAAGAGATATCCTGGGCCACATTAGCACAGCACTTCTCCAGGTGATAGGTAGATGGAGGGGCTCCAAAGGAATTAAAAACAAAGGAGAGTGCATATAGCGTAATTCCATTTATTAAGAATACACACCCATCACATCATAACTTCCCCATCACTATCTACTTACTGGACATAAGCAGTCAAACAGCAGAAAGAGTGAAAATCACTGTGCACTGCACCGTAGGACCTCCGGTAACCGTCTCGGCAATCAAGGAGCGGAATACACTTCCTCGTTCCGGGTCCGACCACGATGAAGCACACGCGTCACTTCCGGCATCGTGTAGGTAACGCCCTGACGCATTTCATCATATCCTGACTTCAACAGAGGGCGTGCCTACACGACAAACACGCCGGGCTTAAATTGTCCCACCCCACACTTCCGCAGCCAATCACAGCCTACAGAATGTAGACAGGTGCACGTCAGCATAACTGAGGAAAAACAATGACGGCTTTCAACAGGAGGGGGAGAGGGACAAAATGGCCCACACTGCACTAATAGTATAAATCGGCCATAATACAGTACAGCCATGGATAATACAGGGGATGCGGACAGCTATGAGTAAACCCTCCATATCGTCCCATATCCCAAGCATTCATTCCTATATCTTCAAGTTTTGCCATAATACATTACATATAATGCCAAACATTAAAAGTATTACAATACAGACACATAGTATTCCATAATCATCAGATATATGTAAAATTATTCTAATATTCTACGACCAAACATGATGCCTTTAGGTAAATTAATACAAACTCAATAATCATTAGAGGGCTTCCAAATAATATTATACGTACAAAAAATTACATATACATTACATATATAAAATTTGTCACAAATTAAAAATATATAGAAAAATTCCTTTTAATGTTTAGAATAAACTTGGCTAAAGGATAGAATAAAATTACTCAAAATTTAAACGAAAGTTAAAAATTAAAATTTGGAAGGCGAATTAAAATCTAATAGAAACAGCTCGGATAAATCAACCCTATATATAATTAATAATCACTTATAAAGCAATTAATGTCTAAATCGACATTTAACCCCTTTGGCGATAAAGTGTCTGCCAGAAAAATCCATTGGGTCTCTCTCTTAGATAGATCCCTAACCAGATTGGAACCCCTCCACAGAGGTTTAAGGTGATCTATGCCCCAAAGGGTCCAAAAAAAGAAGGAGGGAGCAGGATTAGGGGGTATTTTTAATTTAACCGCTTGACATCGGGAGGCCGTCATATGACGGCCTCGACTTTCGGGGCTTATATCTGAATGATGCCTGAGGCTACAGACATCATTCAGATACTGGCATTTTCAGCCGGCGATTCCATACACCATAAGAATGATCATAGCGGCTGTTCCACCGCTTGATCATTCTTACAGGTTGCGAGAGGGGACGTCCCCCCTCCCGCCGCCCTCCGGTGCTTCTACCGACTCACCTCAGCGATCGCTGAGTCGGATAGTGGATCCGCCGGCGCCGGATGTTCACCATAGCTTCTGCGTGCGAGCTCACGGGGACAGGGGGGCTTTAAAATTTTTTTTTTTTTATTGTTAATTTTACTTAAAACATTTTATTTTGACACATTTAAAATTTTTTATATTTTTTTGATCACTTTTATTCCTATTACAAGGAATGTAAACATCCCTTGTAATAGGAATATGACACGATCAGTCCTCTTTACAGTGAGATATGGGGTCAATAAGACCCCATCTGGTCCGCCGGAGTCTCTATGATCGTTCGGAGGCCATGTTATGACGTCACGCCCGGCCTCTGCATTAAAAAAAACGGCGCCGCTTCGGCTGTGAAGCGGCGATCGTTTTATTTATTTTTTTTATTTTAGGCTTCCCAGCCTAGAGGTGAGAAGTGGGGTCTTATTGACCCCATATCTCACTGTAAAGAGGGCTGATCATGTCATATTCCTATTACAAGGGATGTTTACATTCCTTGTAATAGGAATAAAAGTGATCAAAAAAAAAAAAAATTAAAATGTGTCAAAATAAAATGTTTTAAGTAAAATTAACAATAAAAAAAAAAAAATTTTAAAGCCCCCCTGTCCCCGTGAGCTCCCGTCAAGAGCCTCAATGGCAAGTGGAGTGTCACGCAGCTGCAGTGGAATCGAGTGCTTTGATACAAAGGCAGCATCAATGAACAGGCCTGCAGCCCCAGAGTCGATTAGAGCCTGTATCACGATAGACAACTTAGCCCAAGAAAGGGTGACCAAAACCAGGTGCTTATCCTTCTGGATAACTGGGGATGACACAATGCCACCTAAGGTCTGTCCATGACAGGACCTCAAGGTTCGGGTGTTCCCAGGATGGGTAGGACAAGACTTCAAAAATTAACCTGCCTGGCCACAATAAAGGCACAATCTTTACCTCCTCCTAAAGGCTCTCTCATCTGCAGAGAGACGCGTGAAGCCCAAGTGCATGGGTTCATCTTCACTGACCGACTTGGTACCAGGAGGCATGGAAGGTGAGGGAGTCACGGGTGGGACTGCAAAGCTCGGAGGCAAATGTACAGGGGGATTCCGCAAGCGCTCCTTAAAAGAAAGTCTTTCTCTGAGTCTGGAGTCAATCAGGATGGCACATGAGATCAAGCTCTCCAGCTCAGTGGGTATATCTCGGGCTGCTATCTCATCCTTGATGGAATCCGAGAGACCATAAGAAAAAGCAGCCACGAGGGCCTCATTGTTCCAAGCAACCTCTGCTGCCAGAGTACAGAATTCAATGGCGTAGTCGGCAACAGTTCTCGTATTCTTTTTGATGGACATGAGGCACTTGGCAGCAGAAGCGGATCGTGCGGGAACGTCAAATATCCTTTTAAAGGAGGCCACAAAATCAGGGTAACTCAAGACAACATCTTTTTGCGTCTCCCATAGAGGGTTAGCCCAGGCCAAGTCTCTCTCAGAAAGCAAAGGTATCACAAAACCTACTCTGCTTCTATCCATGGGAAACGCATGGGGCAGCATCTCGAAGTATCTCTCAACCTGATTGAGAAACCCTCTGCCTACAGTGCCCACAGTGCCCATCATTACAGTGCCCATCATTACAGTGCCCCATCATTACAGTGCCCCATCAGTACAGTGCCAATTGGTGCCCACCTGTGCCAATCAGTGCCCACCTGTGCCAATCGGTGCCCACCTGTCTGCCCAGCGGTGATCAGTGTCCAGCTGCACATCTGCACAATCAGTGCCCACCTGTGCCACCTCATCAGTGCCCACCTGTGCCACCTCATCAGTGCCCACCTGTGCCAATCAGTGCCTATCTGTGCTGCCTTAGTGCACATCTGTGCAATCAGTGCACATCTGTGCCACCTCATCAGTGCCCATCTGTGCTGCTCCATCTGTGCTGCCCCATCTGTGCCGCTCCATCTGTGCCGCCCCATCTGTGCTGCTCCATCTGTGCCGCCCCATCTGTGCCGTCCCATCAGTGCCCAGCTGTGCCACCTCATCAGTGCACATCTGTGCAATCTCAGTGCACATCTGTTCCACCTCATCAGTGACCACCTGTGCCGCCTCATCAGTGCCCGCCTGTGCCGCCTCATCAGTGCCCACCTGTGCCACCTCATCAGTGCACATCTGCACATCTGTTCCACCTCATTAGTGCACATCTGTTCCACCTCATTAGTGCACATCTGTTCCACCTCATCAGTGCACATCTGTTCCACCTCATCAGTGCCCCTCTGTGCCACCTCAGTGCCCATCTGTGCTCATCAGTGCTGCCTCATCAGTGCCCATCAGTGCAGGCTTAGCAACCATGGCCAAAAGAAGCTTTTCCGCCGAGGAGGCGTACCAAATACCGTCCCAGGCCGACGAGAGCAACGGGGAGCTCTCTTTTTCGGATTCCCTTTCCGACTCCGATTCTGATTCGGACATAAATTATGAGCCAGTCCTCAGTAGTGGAACACTGAGTGACTCAGAGGAGGAAGAGATTCGGCCCGCCAAATGAAGGCGTTCTGGTGGGGAGGCAGTGGCATCTACCAGCACGGCAGTCCCATCCACCAGCACGGCAGTCCCATCCACCAGCACGGCAGTCCCATCCACCAGCACGGCAGTGCCTCGGCAAGAAAGGCCAAGGACCCATGCCAGCCTTCCCTATGCCCTGCAGCAGAGGTGGCTCTAGGCTTTGTGAGGCCTTAGGCAAAACTTACACATGAGGCCCCACGGACTGGGATGCTCCGTGATGAGGCCGCTATTCCTCAGGCAGTATCTGATTTGTCCATCAGCTCCTAAGCCACAGAGTCCCAGTGGGGGTAGGCGGAGCCGCCGGCGTCAACTTCAGTAATTGAGAACAGGCAAATTAGGTGGCTGCGAGGCCCCTGTGAGTGCGAGGCCTTAGGCGACCGCCTAATTTGCCTAATTAGACAGCCGCCTCTGCCCTGCAGAACCCCTTGTGGCTTCCTCGTAATTCAGGAGAAGCCAACATTCCCCCTTTCACTGCCCAGCCAGGAGTCCAGGTGAACACGGAGAATTTTTCCCCAATAGATTTTTTTAATTTATTTTTCACCGAGGACATGCTGTCAAATATTGTGGCCCAGTGCAACCTTTATGCACAGCAATTCATTCTGAATAACCCAACGTCCTACTATGCCCGTCCCTACGAATGGAGAGACCTAACGGTGGAGGAGTTGAAGGTTTTTTTAGGGCTCACATTTAACATGGGACTCACAAAAAAAAACACTTTGCTGTCCTATTGGTCAACACACCCCCTCCAACACATGCCAGTATACTCCAAGGTAATGCCCAGAAACAGATACCTCATGATATTGAGGTTTCTTCATTTCAACGACAATACCCAGTGCCCCCCCCTGAAATGACCCAAACTATGATAGACTTTTCAAAATTCGGCCACTTTTAAATTATTTTTCTGCACTATTCCCCCTGCTGTTTACCCCGGACAAAAACATATGTGTGGAGGAGTCCCTTGTTAAGTTTAGTGGCAGGCTTAAAATAAAGCAATATATTCTCAGTAAAAGGGCCCGCTATGGGGTGAAGGTATACAAATTATGTGACCGAGTCACAAATTACTTGTATGCCTTCAAAGTGTACGAAGGGAAGGACACCTAGCTGCAACCCCCTAATTGCCCAGACTACTTGGGATCAAGCGGGAAAATTGTTTGGGACCTCACATACCCCCTACTGGAGAAAGGCTACCGCCTGTATGTAGATAACTTCTACACATCTCTGCCCCTGTTCCACAACCTTCATCGGAAGAAGACGCCTGCATGTGGTACCATTAAAAAGAACCGGAAGGGCTTTCCTCAAAGTCTGGTCAATAAAAAATTGAGAAAAGGAGAAACGGCGAGTCTACGAAACAACGAGATTTTGGCAGTGAAGTGGAGAGACAAAAGTCTTCAATCCACGATAATACCTTCATGGAAATCCCCAGAAGAAATGGTCCCATACAGAAACCTAAATGCATCTTTGACTATAATTTGTTTATGGGGGGAGTCGTCTTGAATGACCAGATGCTGGAACTGTACCTTGCTACAAGACGGACATACCATTGGTACAAGAAAGTCACAATTTATTTTTTTCATTTGGCCATCTACAATTCATATGTCATTTATCGTAACTCCACCCAAAACCCCAAATGCTTCCTTGGCTACCAGGAGGAAGTTTTCACTGCCCTTACATTCCCGAACGGCCCCCCAGAAAATATCCGATCAGATGTTCTAAGTCGAGTCTCCGAACGCCACTTTCCCGATAAGATACCTCCCAAACCAACAGGCCAACGACGGCAAAAAAAATGTAAGGTGTGTACCAGAGCAGGATTCAGAAGAGACACATCTTATTATTGTGCACAATGTCCTTCTGAACCAGGCCTCTGCGTAGGTGAATGTTTTCGTCGTTACCATACTTCACTAAATTATTAGTGAAGTATGGTAAACGTAAGCCTCCGTTCCTGCAATTTACCCTCACACCCCCTTATGGTAACTGACCCTGGCTTGTTATTTGACCATGCTTCTGCCTAACAATTCTGTACATACCTCTGCCTGATCTGGAACTGACCCTGGACTGTTACTCGACCATGCTTCTGCCTAACGATTCTGCACATACCTCTGCCTGATCTGGAACTGACCCTGGACTGTTATTCGACCATGCTTCTGCCTAACGATTCTGTACATACATCTGCCTGATCTGGAACTGACCTTGGACTGTTATTCGACCATGCTTCTGCCTAACGATTCAAAGAGATTTGGGTGGGAGTAGCCTCTACCCCTGTCCCCATTCTGTCCTGAACGAGGCCCTACTTCTGCCTGTAGGACTTACTGCCGTCATGCCTCTGCCTGTAGCACTGACCAACCACATGGACCTGCCTACTACCAGGACCAATATTTTTGGCACTGCAGACAATATCTCTGCCTGCACTGACCCTGGACTTTATATGGACAGTAACCCTGCCTGCTGCCTGGACAATTGTGTTTGCCTCTGCTGACCAAGTCCCTGCCTGCTGCCTGGACCAGTGCTATCCTCCTGTGTACAACTGCTACTACAACCACAGGTAATCTTTTTTGTTTACGCTTTGCTCAGCATAATGTATTTTGGGGTGTAATTCTTGGTATGTGCATGCTATGTGTCCCTGGAACACCTGATGGTGTTCCTTGCATGTTGGATCTCTGTATGTGGCCAGGCTGTGTATAAGTCTCACACATGTGGTATCGCCATACTCAGGAGGAGTAGCAGAATGTATTTTGGGGTGTCATTTTTGCTATCTAAATGCTATGTGTTGGAAATATCTTATAAACGGACAACTTTGTGTAAAAAAAATGCGTTTTCATTTTTTTCCACATTTTCCAAAAACTTCTGGAAAAAAATAAACCATTCAAAAGACTCATTATGCCTCATAAATTATACGTTGGAGCGTTAGCTTTCCAAAATGGGGTCATTTTGTGGGTGTTTCCATTGTCCTGGTGCTCCAGGGCCTTCAAAAGTGTAATAGGTGGTTGAGAAATGTGATGTGTAATTTATGCTCCTAGAACACCTGATGGTGCTCCATGCATGTTGGGCCTCTGTATGTAGCCAGGCAGTGAAAAAGTCACACACATGTGGTATTGTAATACTCAGGAGGAGTAGCAGAATGTATTTTGGGGTGTCATTTGTGGTATACACATGCCATGTGAGAGAAATAAGCTATTACAATGACAATTTTGTGGGGAAAAAAAATAAATCTCAATTTTGCAAAGAATTGTGGGAAAAAAATACAACTTCAAATACCTCACCATGCCTCTAACTAAATACATTGAAATGTCTACTTTCCAAAAAGGGGTTATTTGGGGGCATTTGTATTTTCCTGGCTTGTTAGGGTCTCAGGAAATGAGATAGGCCTCAGTACATCAGATGTGATCATTTTTTTATGATTTGCACCATAGCTTGTAGACTCTAAAACTTTCACACAGACCAAATAATTTCCACAAATTTTGGGTTATTTTTACCAAAGATTGGTAATTGTCATTCAAAGTGTGAGAGCACTGAAAGCTGAAAATTGGTCTGGATAGGAGAGGGGTTTAAGTGCCTAGTAAGCAAGTGGTTAAGTAGGCAAGTCAGACAAGCAGGATCAGGAACAGCTGGGTAACTGTGGGGAGAGATGAGAGCTGGCAATTAGCTGACAGCTGAGTGGCCAGCTCAGAGAAGGAAGGGCTGAGCCAGCCCTGACAATCCCACATCCATAGAAAATTCAATCAGTTACATCAGCATCAGGTGCTTGATAGCTGCTGATCCAAGACTTATTCATTTTTATGAATGTGAGCCTATTAACGGAGTCTGTGGACAGGCGCCCTCTATGATCCATTACAAACCCTCCAGCAGCACTGAATGTGCGTTCAGAAAGAACGCTGGATGCAGGACAGGCCAGTAACTCAATTGCATATTGAGCAAGTTCTGGCCAGTGGTCCATCCTCAAGACCCAGTAACTCAGTGGATGCTCTGCTGGAAAAGTCTCCAAGTATGCTCTTGCCCCTAGATATTCCTGCACCATGCAATGCAGACGCTGGTGATGGTTGCTTGAATCGATCAGACCTTGGCGCTAAGGACTGAAAAATTGTCTAAAGGCATTGGTCAGCTGGCCACCTTCTCCACTGCTCTTCCTCTGATTGAACAAAGCCTCAGCAACACGTTGTCCAGCACCAGAAAATTGTAACCTCCCAGGGTCTGGAAATGCATTGCACAAACCTTTCTTCAAGGCCTCCTGAAGATGTTTCATCCTCTGCTCCCTCTGCAAAGGCAGGATGAGTTCTGCAACCTTACCATTGTAACGTGGATCAAGAAGGGTTGCCAGCCAGTATTGATTCCTCTCCTTGATACCACAAATCCTAGGGTCCTTTCGCAGGCTTTGCAGAATCAGGGAGGCCATGCAGCATAGGTTTGCAGAGGCATTTGATTCTTAGTCCTCTGGGTCACTAAGGATCACATGATCCGTAACAAGATCCTCCCAGCCACGAATAACTCCTTGGATTTCTGGGGACTGAAAACCATACCTTGAAGACTGCTGTTGAGTGTTATCCTCCACATCCATGCTGACACGATCCTCCTCCTCTTCTTTCTGTGTATTTAGCAGGCCCGCAGGAATACTATGTGGATAAATGGGGCCTTGATAGGTAAGGAAGTCCTCCTCTTCCTCCCACTGTTCTGCCGTCAGTGCACTGTCCATTATTCGATGAAGCATGTGCTCCAACAGGAAGACAAGAGGGACAGTGTCACTGATGCATGCATTGTTACTGCTCACCATCCTTGTGGCCTCCTCAAATGGTGACAGGACAGTGCATGCATCCTTGATCAGTAACCACTGAAGTGGCGAAAAGAAGCCAAGATCCCCTGGCCCTGTCCTGGTGCCATACTCACACAGGTACCCATTGATGGCCCTTTACTGTGTGTGTGCAGCTGCTGCAGCATTGCCAACGTTGAATTCCACCTGGTGGTCATGTCACAAATGAGGCGGTTGGTGGGCAGGTTGCATTCCCTTTGAATGTCAGCCAGCCACGCACTGGCATTGTATGACCAAAGGAAATGACCACAGACTTTTCTGTAATAACCAAAGGGACGGTAGGGAAGGATAGGGGAGGGGACTCTTGATATAGAGAATATCAAGTGGAAAAGCGGTTACATCAGCAATAAGTGACCAGAGGTAGTTACATAAAATTACCAATTTATTGAACAATTCAAAATCCACAAAATGTGTTGGAGGCAATCAAGTAAATGATTACAGTGTGGGTAACTACCTCTGGTCACTTATTGCTGATGTAACCGCTTTTCCACTTGATATTCTCTATATCAAGAGTCCCCTCCCCTATCCTTCCCTACCGTTCCTTTGGTTATTATAGTTAATGGGTTACAGCAATAACACCACACTTGGTGTGTGGTCTGAGGTTGATCAGTCTACAGACTGATCAATTGTTTGCACAGAACTTGCCTTCATCCCCTCTCCCCTATCCCTACCATTTGTACCACAGACTTTTCTGGCCTGCCTCAGGAGATCCTGTAAGCCTGGGTACCTGCTCAAGGACCGCTGCACCACCAAATTTAGGATGTGTGCCAAACATGGAACATAGGCCAAGTGTCTCTGTCAGGGGGCGGAGAGAAGGTTGGTGCCATTGTCACTACAACCATTCCTGGATGAATCTGGCGTGGCGTCAACCACCTCTGAGCCTGCTTCTGCAGAGCTGACAGAATCTCTGCCCCAGTGCTGCTTGCATAGCCCCTTGAACGCTTATGGAGCACTGCTGGTTCAGAAGACAATCTGCATAAGAGGCCATAGAGGAAGAACAAGAGGAGGGGGTGGAGGAGAGAGCTGTGGCAGAATCACCACTAGCATTTTGGAGGCGTGGTGGTGGAACAAGCTCCAACATTACTGAATCCTGTCCTGCATCCTTCCCAGCTGCCAGCAGAGTTACCCAGTGTGCCATGAAGGAAAGGTAACATCCCTGCCTATGACTGCTGGACCATGACTCAGCAGTAATATGCACCTTACTGCTGACCGTCCTGTCCAATAAGGCCAAAACATTGCCTTCCACATGCCGGTAGAGAGCCGGAATGGTCTTCTGTGAAAATAAATGGTGTTTTGGAACCTGCCACTGAGGTACAGCACATTCCACAATATTATGCAAAGGGGGCAGAGTCTAACAGCTGAAAAGGCAGCAGTTGCAGTGCTAGCAGTTTGGCCAAGCTAGCATTCAGATGCTGAGCATGTGGATGGCTGGGACCGAATTTCTTTTTACGGTTCAGCAACTGGGGTAGGGAAATTTGCATGCTAAAATCAGATGGTGGTGTACTGCAAGCAGATTGGCTGCAAGTACTTGGGACACCTATTGCTATACCTTCATTCCTTGCAGTGCAGGTTTTTGAGAGGACTGGAGGTATAGTGGGGTTGGAGATCCCAGATGAGGAGCAAGAAGAAGTCCGCCTTTTTCTTTGATGTGGGCCTTTCAACTGCTGTTGCCAATGGACTGCATGGGAGGTCGTCATATGTCTGGTCAAGCATGTGGTGCCCAAGCGGCTGCTGTTCTGGCCACGCTTGATCTGCTTCAGATATAGGTTGCAAACAGCAATGGTGCAATCTGATGCACACGTGTCGAAAAAGGTCCACAACAAGGAACTTTTCAAAGTCAGCGGGGAGTCAGCAGTGCCCTGCACCTGCGGAGCTCTGCGGTGTGATGCAATTGGGTGGCTGCCCTTAATCTGCCCCCTAGAGGATATCCTGCCTTATTGGAGTTGTGCCTCCTCCTCCTCTCTTCTATCAGGCACCCAATTACAGTCAGTGACCTCATCATCCCCTCCCTCCTCATCACTGGAGCAAACTTGGCAGTATGCTGCAGCTGGGGGAACATGACTGCCAGTTTCTTGTCCTTCTTGGGCACCCCCTCTCTCTAGGCTCACGTTACTCCCTTCCTCAACCTAGGAACCAACATCGGAGCCTTCAAATCGCTGTGCATCCTCCAGCAGTATGTACCCGACACTGTGGTCAAATAGTTCTGGGGATTGATGGTGGGGCTATGGAAGGAGTGACTGTGGACAAGGAGCCGGGGGAATAGGCCCCTTTGGCAGCTGCATTGGAAGGCAAACTACTCTGAGCCTGGGTGACAGAGGATGAGGAGGATGAGGACAGCTTTGTTATCCACTCCACCAACTCTTCTGCATGTTGTGGCTCAATAACACATCCATCAGCAGAAAAAAAGGACAAGTGTGCCCCACCACCACCTGCAGAGGATGCACCATGTCCACGACCAGCACTGTTGACTGTAGATACAGAGCCTGCTTGCCCTCTTTGAGTGGCCTGTAAGTGTCTGCCTCTCCTTGGTGGCCTTCTGGACATGATGTATATTTTGTTTTGCAACAGCACACTACACTGTATTAGATACTGTGTACACCTCCAGAAAAGTAGTAGCAACTGTACTACGGCTGCACTGTATTGTGTACACCACCAGAAGTGTAGTAGCAACGGTACTATGTCTGCACTATATTGTGTGCTGTGTACACCACCAGAAAAGTAGTAGCAACTGTACTATGGCTGCACTGTATTGTGTACTGTGTACACCAACAGAAAAGTAGTAGCAACTTCACTACGGCTGCACTGTATTGTGTACTGTGTACACCACCAGAAAAGTAGTAGCAACTGCACTACGGTTTCACTGTATTGTGTACTGTGTCCACCACCAGAAAAGTAATAGCAACTGTACTACGGCTGCACTGTATTGTGTACCAGAAAAGTAGTAGAAACAGTACACCACAGAATGCACTGTAGATATAGGCTACACTGGATGCAGAGTATATACACTGTATATATATATATATTAATACACTGCCTGCACTGACTGAATATCGAGTAAACACTGACATTTTATGTTAAATGCAGAGTATATATATATATATATATATATATATATATATATATATATATATATATATATATCAAATACACTGCCACTAACTGAATAACCTGCCTGCTTAATATAAATCAAGCTGTCTTTCTGTCCACACCAACAACACTACACAGGGCCACCGTGTAGGCAGCCTTATATAGTGTGGGGCGTGAACTTGGTCCCCCTGAGCCATGATTGTCTCTCTTAGCAGAGCCAATCATCATACAACAATGCACTGCGATCTTGCAGTGCATTATGGGGCGTTCTGCGGTGCTCAAATTTCCCACGAACTCCCCATAACGTTCGCTGTTTTGCGAACTGGCGAACATCCGATGTTCGAGTCAAACTTATGTTCGACCCGAACATCGAGCTCATCCCTATTCCTGTTAAAGACTTGCTTGGCTGACATTCCTTATGGCTCCAGATCCTGCTTGCTGTTCTACTATGCTCATCTCTGGCTCCCTGACGTTTTGGCTTGTCTGACTATCAATTCCGGTTCCTGAACTCTGGCTCTGGATGTTTTGACTATGTTTACTCTGTTTACCTTTTTTTATTATTATTAAAAAAGTGAGATTTAACTGTACTTCTGTCTCAGTCTGATTCATGGTTTCTGACAGTAGGCAATGGCCATGAATTCAGAAGATGCAGTGAATCAGTTGTTGGTAATATTTTTTTCAGATTGGATGAGCAGGATCACCACATGGATCAGTTTGCCATGGCGTTACAAACATACAGTGCCCATCAGTGCAGGCTTAGCAACCATGGCCAAAAGAAGCTTTTCCGCCGAGGAGGCGTACCAAATACCGTCCCAGGCCGACGAGAGCAACGGGGAGCTCTCTTTTTCGGATTCCCTTTCCGACTCCGATTCTGATTCGGACATAAATTATGAGCCAGTCCTCAGTAGTGGAACACTGAGTGACTCAGAGGAGGAAGAGATTCGGCCCGCCAAATGAAGGCGTTCTGGTGGGGAGGCAGTGGCATCTACCAGCACGGCAGTCCCATCCACCAGCACGGCAGTCCCATCCACCAGCACGGCAGTCCCATCCACCAGCACGGCAGTGCCTCGGCAAGAAAGGCCAAGGACCCATGCCAGCCTTCCCTATGCCCTGCAGCAGAGGTGGCTCTAGGCTTTGTGAGGCCTTAGGCAAAACTTACACATGAGGCCCCACGGACTGGGATGCTCCGTGATGAGGCCGCTATTCCTCAGGCAGTATCTGATTTGTCCATCAGCTCCTAAGCCACAGAGTCCCAGTGGGGGTAGGCGGAGCCGCCGGCGTCAACTTCAGTAATTGAGAACAGGCAAATTAGGTGGCTGCGAGGCCCCTGTGAGTGCGAGGCCTTAGGCGACCGCCTAATTTGCCTAATTAGACAGCCGCCTCTGCCCTGCAGAACCCCTTGTGGCTTCCTCGTAATTCAGGAGAAGCCAACATTCCCCCTTTCACTGCCCAGCCAGGAGTCCAGGTGAACACGGAGAATTTTTCCCCAATAGATTTTTTTAATTTATTTTTCACCGAGGACATGCTGTCAAATATTGTGGCCCAGTGCAACCTTTATGCACAGCAATTCATTCTGAATAACCCAACGTCCTACTATGCCCGTCCCTACGAATGGAGAGACCTAACGGTGGAGGAGTTGAAGGTTTTTTTAGGGCTCACATTTAACATGGGACTCACAAAAAAAAACACTTTGCTGTCCTATTGGTCAACACACCCCCTCCAACACATGCCAGTATACTCCAAGGTAATGCCCAGAAACAGATACCTCATGATATTGAGGTTTCTTCATTTCAACGACAATACCCAGTGCCCCCCCCTGAAATGACCCAAACTATGATAGACTTTTCAAAATTCGGCCACTTTTAAATTATTTTTCTGCACTATTCCCCCTGCTGTTTACCCCGGACAAAAACATATGTGTGGAGGAGTCCCTTGTTAAGTTTAGTGGCAGGCTTAAAATAAAGCAATATATTCTCAGTAAAAGGGCCCGCTATGGGGTGAAGGTATACAAATTATGTGACCGAGTCACAAATTACTTGTATGCCTTCAAAGTGTACGAAGGGAAGGACACCTAGCTGCAACCCCCTAATTGCCCAGACTACTTGGGATCAAGCGGGAAAATTGTTTGGGACCTCACATACCCCCTACTGGAGAAAGGCTACCGCCTGTATGTAGATAACTTCTACACATCTCTGCCCCTGTTCCACAACCTTCATCGGAAGAAGACGCCTGCATGTGGTACCATTAAAAAGAACCGGAAGGGCTTTCCTCAAAGTCTGGTCAATAAAAAATTGAGAAAAGGAGAAACGGCGAGTCTACGAAACAACGAGATTTTGGCAGTGAAGTGGAGAGACAAAAGTCTTCAATCCACGATAATACCTTCATGGAAATCCCCAGAAGAAATGGTCCCATACAGAAACCTAAATGCATCTTTGACTATAATTTGTTTATGGGGGGAGTCGTCTTGAATGACCAGATGCTGGAACTGTACCTTGCTACAAGACGGACATACCATTGGTACAAGAAAGTCACAATTTATTTTTTTCATTTGGCCATCTACAATTCATATGTCATTTATCGTAACTCCACCCAAAACCCCAAATGCTTCCTTGGCTACCAGGAGGAAGTTTTCACTGCCCTTACATTCCCGAACGGCCCCCCAGAAAATATCCGATCAGATGTTCTAAGTCGAGTCTCCGAACGCCACTTTCCCGATAAGATACCTCCCAAACCAACAGGCCAACGACGGCAAAAAAAATGTAAGGTGTGTACCAGAGCAGGATTCAGAAGAGACACATCTTATTATTGTGCACAATGTCCTTCTGAACCAGGCCTCTGCGTAGGTGAATGTTTTCGTCGTTACCATACTTCACTAAATTATTAGTGAAGTATGGTAAACGTAAGCCTCCGTTCCTGCAATTTACCCTCACACCCCCTTATGGTAACTGACCCTGGCTTGTTATTTGACCATGCTTCTGCCTAACAATTCTGTACATACCTCTGCCTGATCTGGAACTGACCCTGGACTGTTACTCGACCATGCTTCTGCCTAACGATTCTGCACATACCTCTGCCTGATCTGGAACTGACCCTGGACTGTTATTCGACCATGCTTCTGCCTAACGATTCTGTACATACATCTGCCTGATCTGGAACTGACCTTGGACTGTTATTCGACCATGCTTCTGCCTAACGATTCAAAGAGATTTGGGTGGGAGTAGCCTCTACCCCTGTCCCCATTCTGTCCTGAACGAGGCCCTACTTCTGCCTGTAGGACTTACTGCCGTCATGCCTCTGCCTGTAGCACTGACCAACCACATGGACCTGCCTACTACCAGGACCAATATTTTTGGCACTGCAGACAATATCTCTGCCTGCACTGACCCTGGACTTTATATGGACAGTAACCCTGCCTGCTGCCTGGACAATTGTGTTTGCCTCTGCTGACCAAGTCCCTGCCTGCTGCCTGGACCAGTGCTATCCTCCTGTGTACAACTGCTACTACAACCACAGGTAATCTTTTTTGTTTACGCTTTGCTCAGCATAATGTATTTTGGGGTGTAATTCTTGGTATGTGCATGCTATGTGTCCCTGGAACACCTGATGGTGTTCCTTGCATGTTGGATCTCTGTATGTGGCCAGGCTGTGTATAAGTCTCACACATGTGGTATCGCCATACTCAGGAGGAGTAGCAGAATGTATTTTGGGGTGTCATTTTTGCTATCTAAATGCTATGTGTTGGAAATATCTTATAAACGGACAACTTTGTGTAAAAAAAATGCGTTTTCATTTTTTTCCACATTTTCCAAAAACTTCTGGAAAAAAATAAACCATTCAAAAGACTCATTATGCCTCATAAATTATACGTTGGAGCGTTAGCTTTCCAAAATGGGGTCATTTTGTGGGTGTTTCCATTGTCCTGGTGCTCCAGGGCCTTCAAAAGTGTAATAGGTGGTTGAGAAATGTGATGTGTAATTTATGCTCCTAGAACACCTGATGGTGCTCCATGCATGTTGGGCCTCTGTATGTAGCCAGGCAGTGAAAAAGTCACACACATGTGGTATTGTAATACTCAGGAGGAGTAGCAGAATGTATTTTGGGGTGTCATTTGTGGTATACACATGCCATGTGAGAGAAATAAGCTATTACAATGACAATTTTGTGGGGAAAAAAAATAAATCTCAATTTTGCAAAGAATTGTGGGAAAAAAATACAACTTCAAATACCTCACCATGCCTCTAACTAAATACATTGAAATGTCTACTTTCCAAAAAGGGGTTATTTGGGGGCATTTGTATTTTCCTGGCTTGTTAGGGTCTCAGGAAATGAGATAGGCCTCAGTACATCAGATGTGATCATTTTTTTATGATTTGCACCATAGCTTGTAGACTCTAAAACTTTCACACAGACCAAATAATTTCCACAAATTTTGGGTTATTTTTACCAAAGATTGGTAATTGTCATTCAAAGTGTGAGAGCACTGAAAGCTGAAAATTGGTCTGGATAGGAGAGGGGTTTAAGTGCCTAGTAAGCAAGTGGTTAAGTAGGCAAGTCAGACAAGCAGGATCAGGAACAGCTGGGTAACTGTGGGGAGAGATGAGAGCTGGCAATTAGCTGACAGCTGAGTGGCCAGCTCAGAGAAGGAAGGGCTGAGCCAGCCCTGACAATCCCACATCCATAGAAAATTCAATCAGTTACATCAGCATCAGGTGCTTGATAGCTGCTGATCCAAGACTTATTCATTTTTATGAATGTGAGCCTATTAACGGAGTCTGTGGACAGGCGCCCTCTATGATCCATTACAAACCCTCCAGCAGCACTGAATGTGCGTTCAGAAAGAACGCTGGATGCAGGACAGGCCAGTAACTCAATTGCATATTGAGCAAGTTCTGGCCAGTGGTCCATCCTCAAGACCCAGTAACTCAGTGGATGCTCTGCTGGAAAAGTCTCCAAGTATGCTCTTGCCCCTAGATATTCCTGCACCATGCAATGCAGACGCTGGTGATGGTTGCTTGAATCGATCAGACCTTGGCGCTAAGGACTGAAAAATTGTCTAAAGGCATTGGTCAGCTGGCCACCTTCTCCACTGCTCTTCCTCTGATTGAACAAAGCCTCAGCAACACGTTGTCCAGCACCAGAAAATTGTAACCTCCCAGGGTCTGGAAATGCATTGCACAAACCTTTCTTCAAGGCCTCCTGAAGATGTTTCATCCTCTGCTCCCTCTGCAAAGGCAGGATGAGTTCTGCAACCTTACCATTGTAACGTGGATCAAGAAGGGTTGCCAGCCAGTATTGATTCCTCTCCTTGATACCACAAATCCTAGGGTCCTTTCGCAGGCTTTGCAGAATCAGGGAGGCCATGCAGCATAGGTTTGCAGAGGCATTTGATTCTTAGTCCTCTGGGTCACTAAGGATCACATGATCCGTAACAAGATCCTCCCAGCCACGAATAACTCCTTGGATTTCTGGGGACTGAAAACCATACCTTGAAGACTGCTGTTGAGTGTTATCCTCCACATCCATGCTGACACGATCCTCCTCCTCTTCTTTCTGTGTATTTAGCAGGCCCGCAGGAATACTATGTGGATAAATGGGGCCTTGATAGGTAAGGAAGTCCTCCTCTTCCTCCCACTGTTCTGCCGTCAGTGCACTGTCCATTATTCGATGAAGCATGTGCTCCAACAGGAAGACAAGAGGGACAGTGTCACTGATGCATGCATTGTTACTGCTCACCATCCTTGTGGCCTCCTCAAATGGTGACAGGACAGTGCATGCATCCTTGATCAGTAACCACTGAAGTGGCGAAAAGAAGCCAAGATCCCCTGGCCCTGTCCTGGTGCCATACTCACACAGGTACCCATTGATGGCCCTTTACTGTGTGTGTGCAGCTGCTGCAGCATTGCCAACGTTGAATTCCACCTGGTGGTCATGTCACAAATGAGGCGGTTGGTGGGCAGGTTGCATTCCCTTTGAATGTCAGCCAGCCACGCACTGGCATTGTATGACCAAAGGAAATGACCACAGACTTTTCTGTAATAACCAAAGGGACGGTAGGGAAGGATAGGGGAGGGGACTCTTGATATAGAGAATATCAAGTGGAAAAGCGGTTACATCAGCAATAAGTGACCAGAGGTAGTTACATAAAATTACCAATTTATTGAACAATTCAAAATCCACAAAATGTGTTGGAGGCAATCAAGTAAATGATTACAGTGTGGGTAACTACCTCTGGTCACTTATTGCTGATGTAACCGCTTTTCCACTTGATATTCTCTATATCAAGAGTCCCCTCCCCTATCCTTCCCTACCGTTCCTTTGGTTATTATAGTTAATGGGTTACAGCAATAACACCACACTTGGTGTGTGGTCTGAGGTTGATCAGTCTACAGACTGATCAATTGTTTGCACAGAACTTGCCTTCATCCCCTCTCCCCTATCCCTACCATTTGTACCACAGACTTTTCTGGCCTGCCTCAGGAGATCCTGTAAGCCTGGGTACCTGCTCAAGGACCGCTGCACCACCAAATTTAGGATGTGTGCCAAACATGGAACATAGGCCAAGTGTCTCTGTCAGGGGGCGGAGAGAAGGTTGGTGCCATTGTCACTACAACCATTCCTGGATGAATCTGGCGTGGCGTCAACCACCTCTGAGCCTGCTTCTGCAGAGCTGACAGAATCTCTGCCCCAGTGCTGCTTGCATAGCCCCTTGAACGCTTATGGAGCACTGCTGGTTCAGAAGACAATCTGCATAAGAGGCCATAGAGGAAGAACAAGAGGAGGGGGTGGAGGAGAGAGCTGTGGCAGAATCACCACTAGCATTTTGGAGGCGTGGTGGTGGAACAAGCTCCAACATTACTGAATCCTGTCCTGCATCCTTCCCAGCTGCCAGCAGAGTTACCCAGTGTGCCATGAAGGAAAGGTAACATCCCTGCCTATGACTGCTGGACCATGACTCAGCAGTAATATGCACCTTACTGCTGACCGTCCTGTCCAATAAGGCCAAAACATTGCCTTCCACATGCCGGTAGAGAGCCGGAATGGTCTTCTGTGAAAATAAATGGTGTTTTGGAACCTGCCACTGAGGTACAGCACATTCCACAATATTATGCAAAGGGGGCAGAGTCTAACAGCTGAAAAGGCAGCAGTTGCAGTGCTAGCAGTTTGGCCAAGCTAGCATTCAGATGCTGAGCATGTGGATGGCTGGGACCGAATTTCTTTTTACGGTTCAGCAACTGGGGTAGGGAAATTTGCATGCTAAAATCAGATGGTGGTGTACTGCAAGCAGATTGGCTGCAAGTACTTGGGACACCTATTGCTATACCTTCATTCCTTGCAGTGCAGGTTTTTGAGAGGACTGGAGGTATAGTGGGGTTGGAGATCCCAGATGAGGAGCAAGAAGAAGTCCGCCTTTTTCTTTGATGTGGGCCTTTCAACTGCTGTTGCCAATGGACTGCATGGGAGGTCGTCATATGTCTGGTCAAGCATGTGGTGCCCAAGCGGCTGCTGTTCTGGCCACGCTTGATCTGCTTCAGATATAGGTTGCAAACAGCAATGGTGCAATCTGATGCACACGTGTCGAAAAAGGTCCACAACAAGGAACTTTTCAAAGTCAGCGGGGAGTCAGCAGTGCCCTGCACCTGCGGAGCTCTGCGGTGTGATGCAATTGGGTGGCTGCCCTTAATCTGCCCCCTAGAGGATATCCTGCCTTATTGGAGTTGTGCCTCCTCCTCCTCTCTTCTATCAGGCACCCAATTACAGTCAGTGACCTCATCATCCCCTCCCTCCTCATCACTGGAGCAAACTTGGCAGTATGCTGCAGCTGGGGGAACATGACTGCCAGTTTCTTGTCCTTCTTGGGCACCCCCTCTCTCTAGGCTCACGTTACTCCCTTCCTCAACCTAGGAACCAACATCGGAGCCTTCAAATCGCTGTGCATCCTCCAGCAGTATGTACCCGACACTGTGGTCAAATAGTTCTGGGGATTGATGGTGGGGCTATGGAAGGAGTGACTGTGGACAAGGAGCCGGGGGAATAGGCCCCTTTGGCAGCTGCATTGGAAGGCAAACTACTCTGAGCCTGGGTGACAGAGGATGAGGAGGATGAGGACAGCTTTGTTATCCACTCCACCAACTCTTCTGCATGTTGTGGCTCAATAACACATCCATCAGCAGAAAAAAAGGACAAGTGTGCCCCACCACCACCTGCAGAGGATGCACCATGTCCACGACCAGCACTGTTGACTGTAGATACAGAGCCTGCTTGCCCTCTTTGAGTGGCCTGTAAGTGTCTGCCTCTCCTTGGTGGCCTTCTGGACATGATGTATATTTTGTTTTGCAACAGCACACTACACTGTATTAGATACTGTGTACACCTCCAGAAAAGTAGTAGCAACTGTACTACGGCTGCACTGTATTGTGTACACCACCAGAAGTGTAGTAGCAACGGTACTATGTCTGCACTATATTGTGTGCTGTGTACACCACCAGAAAAGTAGTAGCAACTGTACTATGGCTGCACTGTATTGTGTACTGTGTACACCAACAGAAAAGTAGTAGCAACTTCACTACGGCTGCACTGTATTGTGTACTGTGTACACCACCAGAAAAGTAGTAGCAACTGCACTACGGTTTCACTGTATTGTGTACTGTGTCCACCACCAGAAAAGTAATAGCAACTGTACTACGGCTGCACTGTATTGTGTACCAGAAAAGTAGTAGAAACAGTACACCACAGAATGCACTGTAGATATAGGCTACACTGGATGCAGAGTATATACACTGTATATATATATATATTAATACACTGCCTGCACTGACTGAATATCGAGTAAACACTGACATTTTATGTTAAATGCAGAGTATATATATATATATATATATATATATATATATATATATATATATATATATATCAAATACACTGCCACTAACTGAATAACCTGCCTGCTTAATATAAATCAAGCTGTCTTTCTGTCCACACCAACAACACT
Organism: Aquarana catesbeiana; assembly: GCF_042186555.1. Lineage (NCBI taxonomy): Eukaryota > Metazoa > Chordata > Amphibia > Anura > Ranidae > Aquarana > Aquarana catesbeiana. The sequence continues at coordinate 609,751 of NW_027362644.1, read as the reverse complement.
ACACAGGGCCACCGTGTAGGCAGCCTTATATAGTGTGGGGCGTGAACTTGGTCCCCCTGAGCCATGATTGTCTCTCTTAGCAGAGCCAATCATCATACAACAATGCACTGCGATCTTGCAGTGCATTATGGGGCGTTCTGCGGTGCTCAAATTTCCCACGAACTCCCCATAACGTTCGCTGTTTTGCGAACTGGCGAACATCCGATGTTCGAGTCAAACTTATGTTCGACCCGAACATCGAGCTCATCCCTATTCCTGTTAAAGACTTGCTTGGCTGACATTCCTTATGGCTCCAGATCCTGCTTGCTGTTCTACTATGCTCATCTCTGGCTCCCTGACGTTTTGGCTTGTCTGACTATCAATTCCGGTTCCTGAACTCTGGCTCTGGATGTTTTGACTATGTTTACTCTGTTTACCTTTTTTTATTATTATTAAAAAAGTGAGATTTAACTGTACTTCTGTCTCAGTCTGATTCATGGTTTCTGACAGTAGGCAATGGCCATGAATTCAGAAGATGCAGTGAATCAGTTGTTGGTAATATTTTTTTCAGATTGGATGAGCAGGATCACCACATGGATCAGTTTGCCATGGCGTTACAAACCCTCCTGAGTCGCACGGCTCACCTGAAATCTCCCACTGTGGCTGCTCCGGTACAACCTGTGTTGCAGGCCATCCCTGCTGCTGCTCCAGTCTCTGTGCAGGCACCCGCCTCAAGTATTACATGTATAAGAGGTAGGTCTGGTTCCGCTTTGCTTCCCCAGCATTTTGGGGGTGATCCAGCCCATTCAGAGGGTTTCTCAACCAGGTTGAGATATACTTTGAGATGCTGCCCCAGGTGTTTTCCACGGACAGAAGCAAAATAGGTTTCATGATATCTTTGCTTTCTGAGAGAGCCTTGGCCTGGGCAAACCCTCTATGGGAGATGCAAAAACCTGTTGTCTTGAGTTACCTTGAGATTGTGGCTTCCTTTGTGGCTTCCTTTAAAAGAGGCCCTCATGGCTGCTTTTTCTCATAGTCTCTCGCATACCATCAAGGATGAGATAGCAGCCCGAGATATACCCACTGAGCTGGAGAAGTTGATCACGTTTGCCTTTCTCATTGACTCCAGACTCAGAGAAAACTCTCTGAGGAGCGCATGCAGAAGCCTCGTGTACATTTGTCTCTATGCTTTGCAGTCCCACTCTTGCCTCCCTCACCTCCCATGCCTCCTGGTACCGAGTCTGTCAGTAAAGAAGAACCCATGCACTTGGGCTTCACGTGTCTCTCTGCGGATGAGAGAGCCCTTAGGAGGAAGGAGAGATTGTGCCTTTATTGCGGCCAGGCAGGTCACTTTTTGAAGTCTTGACCTATCCATCCAGGGAATGCCCAAATCTTGAGGTCCTGTCATGGACAGACCTTAGGTGGCATTGTTTCATCCCCAGTTATCCAGAAGGATAAGCCCCTGTTTTTGGTTACTCTTTCTTGGGCTGATTCGTCTGTCGAGATATAGGCTCTAATCGACTCTGGGGCTGCAGACCTGTTTATTGATGCTGCCTTTGTATTGAAGCACTCAATTCCGCTGCAGCTGAGTGACACTCCACTTGCCATTGAGGCTCTTGACGGGAGACCTCTACAGCCTGCCCATGTGACTCATGAGACTGTTCTGTTGTCCATGGCTGTAGGGGCTCTTCACAATGAGATAATCCAATTCCAAGTTATTTCCTCACCTAAGTTTCCACTGGTTATTGGTTATCCTTGGTTACAGAGGCACAACCCCTCTTTTGATTGGCTCCGTGCTGAGATTCTCTCCTGGTCATCACAATGCAGTAAGACATGCTTCCAGAAGGTAGCCAGGGTCCTGTGCACTTCTTCTCTTGGAGGACCGCGATTTTAGCGATGTCTTTGACAAAGGTCAAGCCGGTAGTTTGACTCCACACCCATCATATGATTGCACAATTGACCTTCAGCCTGGTGCCATACCCCCTCATGGCCAAGTTTACCCTTTGTCGGTCTTGGAGGATAAAGCCATGGAGGAGTATGTTGCAGATGCACTTTCTCGAGGTTTCATCCGCAAATCCTCGTCTCCTGCTGGTTTATTCTTTGTGAAGAAGAGTGGTGAACTGAGACCTTGTATTGATTATAGGGGTCTCAGTCGTTTTACGGCTAAGATAGAACATGAAAGACACATAGCGGAGGAGAGTAAAAAAACGCAAGAAATTAATTAAGTATGTAAACAGTAAAAAAGGAGGACAGACCATATTGGCTCCATAAAGAATGAGGAAGGACATCTGGTTACAAAAGATGGGGAGATGGTGAAGGTATTGAATTTATTCTTCTCCTCAGTCTTCCCAAGGGAATCGAGTGGCTTCAGTAACCAAAACTGCAGTGTTTATCCTCATGACACATCACAGGAAGCACCTCCATGGTTAACAGAGGACAGAATTAAAATTAGACTTGGGAAACTTAACATTAATAAATCACCTGGACCAGATGGCTTGCACCCGAGGGTACTTAGGGAACTCAGTCAAGTAATTGCCAGACCATTGTTCCTAATTTTTACTGACAGCCTACTGACTGGAATGGTACCAGCTGATTGGAGAAAAGCCAGTGTAGCACCAATATTTAAAAAGGGCCCAAATATACATCCCTGGGAATTACAGACCGGTTAGCCTAACATCAATAGTATGTAAACTCTTGGAGGGGAAGATAAGGGATTATATACAAGATTTTAGTAATGAGAACGGTATCATTAGCAGTAATCAGCATGGATTCATGAGGAATCGTTCTTGCCAAACCAATCTATTAACCTTCTATGAGGAGGTGAGTTTCCATCTAGATAAAGGAAGGCCCGTAGACGTGGTGTATCTGGATTTTGCAAAAGCATTTGACACAGTTCCCCATAAACGTTTACTATACAAAATAAGGTCCGTTGCTATGGACCATAGAGTACATGGATTGAAAACTGGCTACAAGGGTGAGTTCAGAGGGTGGTGATAAATGGGGAGTACTCAGAATGGTCAGGGGTGGGTAGTGGGGTTCCCCAGGGTTCTGTGCTGGGACCAATCCTGTTTAATTTGTTCATAAACGACCTGGAGGATGGGATAAACAGTTCAATCTCTGTATTTGCAGATGATACTAAGCTAAGCAGGGCAATAACATGCAGGATGTGGAAAACTTGCAAAAAGATCTGAACAAATTAATGGGGTGGGTAACTACATGGCATTTGGGATGCAAAAAATATGAATGCAATCTATACACTGGGGGGAGAATCTAGGATGGAAAAGGACCTGGGGGTCCTAGTAGATGATAGGCTCAGCAATGGCATACAATGCAAAGCTGCTGCTAACAAAGCAAACAGAATATTGGCATGCATTAAAAAGGGATTCATTTCAGAGATAAAACAATAATTCTCCCGCTCTACAAGACTCTGGTCCAGCCGCACCTAGAGTATGCTGTCCAGTTCTGGGCACCAGTCCTCAGCAAGGATGTATTGGAAGTGGAGCAAGTACAAAGAAGGGAAACAAAGCTAATAAAGGGTCTGGAGGATATTAGTTATGAGGAAAGGTTGCGAGCACTTAACTTATTCTTTCTGGAGAAGAGACGCTTGAGAGGGGATTTGATTTCAATATACAAATACCATACTGGTAATCCCACAATAGGGATAAAACTTTTTCGCAGAAGGGACTTTAAAAAGACTTGTGGGCACTCATTAACATTAGAAGAAAAGAGTTTTAACCTTTAACTACGTAGAGGATTCTTTACTTTAAGAGTGGCAAGAATGTGGAATTCCCTTCCACAGGCGGTGGTCTCAGCACCTGAACAACCACAACATACAGGAATATACAATGTAATACTGACATATAATCACACACATAGGTTGGACTTGATGGACTTGTTTCTTTTTTTAACTTCACCTACTATGTAACTATGATTAAGAATGCCTGTCCGATTCCATTGATTACGGAGTTACTTGACCGCCTCAAGGAAACAACGGTTTTCACAAAGCTTGATTTGAGAGGGGCATACAATCGCATGAGGATTAAAGAGGGTGACGAGCGGAAAACTGTGTTTAACACCAGAACAGGCCATTATGAGTACCTCGTAATGCCTTTTGGCTTTTGTAACGCCCCGGCAGTTTTCCAGGAATTTATTAAAGATGTCCTCTGTGATTTGTTGCAGTTATGTGTGGTGGTTTATATCGACGATATCCTCATATTTTCCAAGTCCCTGGAGAGCCACCACACAGATGTCTGTCATGTGCTTCAGAAACTTAGAGAGAACAATCTCTATTGTAAATTGGAGAAGTGCGAATTCCATCGTGAACAGGTTAAATTCCTGGGTTATGTATTTTCCACTGCTGGTTTTTCGATGGTCCCAGAGAAACTTTCAGCAGTCCTACAGTGGCCTTGACCCGTGAGTTTACGTCCTCTGCAGCGTTTTCTTGGCTTTGCCAACTATTATCGGAAGTTTATTCGTAATGTCTCGTCTCTGGTCAAGCCCCTGACTGATATGACCAGAAAGGACGGTAACCCACAGTGTTGGTCTCCAGAGTCCATTAAGGCCTTTGAGAGTCTCAAGGCTGCCTTTGTTTCTGCTCCTGTGTTGGCACATCCTGATCCTGTTACCTTTTATCCTTGTGTTTGATGCTTCTGAGACTGGAGTTGGTGCCCTTCTGTCTCAACGTCTTACCTCTGAGAGCGCTATGCATCCTTGTGGCTAATTTTCAAAGAAATTGTCACATGCGGAGTGCAACTATGAGATTGGTGACAGAGAGCTGTTGGCGAACATTTTAGCCCTGAAAGAATGGAGACAGCTCCTTGAAGGTACCACTGTGTCGGTTCTCATTCTTACTGACCATAACAATCACACATTCTTGTCTGAGGCTAAATGCTTCTCTCTGAGAAAGGCGCGATGGGCTCTTTTCTTGTCTAGTTTCAATTACATTGTCTCATTCTTACCCGGTACTAAGAATGTAAGGGCTGACGCTTTGTCAAGACTCCTTTCCAAGTTCCAAATTCCTCCACTTCCAAGTTGGAGTCGGTTCCGGTTACTGTGATTCCTCCTGATCGTATTCTGGCTATAGTTCGCACCAGTCTCATTTCTCCTTTGGGTGACAAAATTCTTGCTGCTCAGGTTCATGCTTCTCCTGAGAAACCTTGTGACCTTCTTTTGGTATGCCGAAGCCTATACTGGACTGGATCTTTGCTCTCTACTCTAACCCCTCAGCTACGGTCTGGGTGAATGGGATAGAGTCTGACGTTTTTGCAATTTCCAACGGCACCAGGCAGGGATGTCCACTCTACCCCCTACTGTTTGTCCTCTCCTTAGAGCCATTTCTTCACCATATAAAAGACAACCCAAATATCAGTGGTGTCCATGCTGACTACTATCACCACAAAGTAGTGGCGTATGCGGATGATCTTTTATTTTATATCACTAAACCTATTACTTCTCTGCCTTCACTGCTACAAGAAATGAAACGCTATGGCACTCTCTCCAACTTCAAAGTTAACCTCCAAAAGTCAGAAACTCTGAACATTTCCATATCAGAATGTACACTGACAGGTATACGTCCCTTCTTTCCGTTTAAGTGGGCCACTGGTTCTATTCAATACCTGGGTACCAAAATACCTTCCAATCCCAAGGATATCTTCTCCCTGAATTTTCAACCTTTCTTATTGATGCTCTCTACTGATCTCAAGAGATGGAACCCCCTTGCACTGTCTTGGTTCGGCCGTTGTAACATACTAAAGATGAACGCAATGCCAAGGCTCTTATACCTGCTACAAGCCTTACCTATCAAACTACCTCAGACTTTCTTTCACGTGTTTCTTTCAAAGTTTCTTAAAGTTCCTCTGGCGCGGTAGACATCCACGCATTGTGAGGGCGTTATTGCTAAGGCCGAAGATGAGGGGAGGTATCAGCTTCCCAGACCCTGCCTAATACTACACAGCGACGCACATGACGCGAGTAGTTGACTGGTGTCGTCATGTGGAATTGAAGTTTTGGGTTTCTCTAGAGCAGGAGATGGCCTGGGTCCCACTGGCTGGCTTGCCTTGGGTGGGCAAGCAATTAGATTCTCATATAACTACCCACCGTTGCTTTGCCCTACACTTGCCGAGATGGAAATATTATCTCGCCTTTCGTCCTTGACTAATTTCCCATCTCCCCTGACCCCAATTATAGGACACCCAAGGTTCCTCCCTGGCTTGTCTGACCCAGCCTTTACGGGGCAAGCCCCGTAAAGGCTACTACATGCCTCTCAGTTTCTAAGACCCACAGGATGGATCCCTACGGGGTCATTAGTTTCAGGTCAGGCACCTATCACCTTGGATAGCTGGAGAGCAAGACAGCTCTCCCACTTCCTCGGATCACTGCCTAAACATGTGTCCTTCTCGTGGCAACTCCACTCACTTAAAGAACTTTGTCTGGGCGATGGCCCAATTTGCAGTTCCCTTTCTAGATCGTACAAAACTTTACTGGACATGCAAGCTACCACAGATCCTCCTTTCTTAGCCAAGTGGGAAAGAGATTTACAAACAACATTCACCACTCCACAAAAAGCGTGCATATACTTTTTCGCGCATAAGTCCTCACTTTGCAGCAAATACCAGGAAATTACCTACAAATTGACCACACGCTGGTACCGCACCCTGTCTGACCTGGTCAAGATATTTCCCAATCAATCTGATCATTGCTGGCATTGCGAGCAACAAACTGGTACCATTTTTTATATTTTCTGGGAGTGCCCCAAACGACAAACCTTCTGGCAACCTGTCCTCCGACTTATCCACAAATTCACAGACATCTCCCTTATCAACGACCCTGCTGCTGTGCTATTCAACCTTACTCCCATGTCAGCAAAGCGTTACCACAAATCTCTACTTAAACACCTCCTAAATGCTGCCAGAGCTTGTATCCATAGTCAATGGAAGCAGCAATCCGCTCCCACCTTGGCCCAGTGGTTTGCAAGGGTTAATGATATTGAACAAATGGAAGACCTGACTGCAACAATCCGCGATAAATCGGAGGAACATAAGACCAGATGGTTTTATTGGACCCTGTTTCGCTTCTCAGGGGAATACCTCTGCAATGCATAGTCTGGCATTATTGACTGTCAGAAGCTCTTGATTCCAACCGTGGTCTTTAGAAGGCCGTCCTTGCTCGCTCGGTGGATTCCTTCCCTACCTTATCTTTCCTTTACACCCCCTCCATCCCCTCCTTTCCCTTTTTCTTCTCTTTCTTTCCCCCACTCTTCCTTTCCCTCTATGTTCCCCCCCCTCTTTTCCACTTAACTCAAAAATTGGTATGTTTCGACCCTAGTTGGTCACCCTGTATAACTCTTCCCCCAGGCACCATTCCCCATGCTTTTCAAGGGTATCAGTGCTAAACTCTATAGAATTTTAATTAGCTAGATGGCCCTAGTCTCACACCTTCTAGGTGTCGGGGTGCACTAAACACCTGCAGAGCTCATCCCTTGTTATTACCCCTTGGGCCCTTACCTTTGTTTTCAGACACAACTATCTGTTGATCATATAATGTTTTTTTTGTTTGTACCACATATTCTGTGAAGCTACCATTTCAATGTATGTCCCATACCACTAAAATAAAAAAAAAAAAAAGAATCCTTGTGACCGCTGCTTTGTCCCAGAGAGTCTCCATGCTGCCGTGCTCCAGACTTACCATTCTCCCAAGGCTGCTGACCACCTTGGGAAGAATCAACTCTTTTGGGCCATTTCCCAACAATTCTGGTGGCCTAGTCTACGTGCTGATGTAACTGCCTTCATAGCTGCCTGTTCCGTGTGTGCTCAGAGCAAGACTCCATGACACCTTCCAGTAGGCCTCCCACAACCTATACCCAATGGAAAGAGGCCCTGGACCCACCTGTCTATGGATTTCATTGTGGAGTTACCCAACTCCCAGGGCAACACAGTTATCCTTATGGTGGTTCCGGTTCTCGAAAATGTCTCATTGTATTCCACTTAAGAAGTTGCCCACTTCTTTTTGCTCGGGAGATCTTTCACTTACATGGGCTACCCAAGGTGATTTTCTCAGACAGGGGTAGTCAGTTTGTCTCCCAGTTCTGGTGAGCCTTTTGTGCACAGTTGGGAATTGAGCTTGCTTTCTCCTCTGCGTATCACCCACAGTCTAATGGGGCCGCAGAATAAGACAATCAGTCCTTGGAGCAATTCCTACGTTGATATATTTCTGTCCATCATAACAACTGACCAGACCTCTAACCGTGGGCGGAGTTTGCTCACAATAGTGCCTTAAATTCTGCTTCCCGATTGTCCCCGTTTATGGCGAACTACAGCTTCCAACCTTCCATGTTGCCTGACTCATTTGTTCCACAGAGTATTCCTGCATTAGAGGAGCATCTCCGTTGTCTTTGTTCCACTTGAGCACAAGTCCAGGAGGCTTTGCAACATGCTAATAATAGGTACAGACTCCATGCTGACCGCAGACGCCTGCCTGCGCCTTCCTACCAGGTTGGGGACAGGGTCTGGCTGTCATCTTGCAACCTCCGACTTCGGGTTTTCTCTCTGAAGTTCGCACCTCGGTTTATTGGGCCTTTCCGTATTCTTTGCAGGATTAACCCAGAGGCTTATGCATTAGACCTTCCTTCTATTATGTGTATCTCAAATGTATTTCATGTCTCCTTATTAAAACCTTTGGTCTGCAACCGCTTTACCACCTCGGTGCCTTGTCCTCACCCTGTACAGGTTGAGAACCATGAGGAGTATGAAGTACAGCCCATTCTTCCATAGGTTCAATGGGTGCATACAGTACCTGATGCATTGAAGAGGGTACGGTCCGGAGGAACGCTCTTGGGTCTCATCCTTGGACGTACATGCCCCCGTCCTCCTCCATGATTTCCATAGTCAGGGCTGGGCTCAACCCTTCCTTCTCTGAGCTGGATGCTCAGCTGTTGGCTAATTGCCAGCCCCTATCTCTCCACAGTGACTTACCTGCTGATTATATCCTGCTCATCAGTCCTGCCTACTTAAGCCGTCCAGCCCAGATGATCTCTACCTTCACCTTGGTCACATCTCTAGAGACGCTCTCATGTGTTCTTGTTAAAGACTTGCTTGGCTGACATTCCTTCTGGCTCCAGATCCTGCTTGCTGTTCTACTAAGCTCATCTCTGGCTCTCTGACATTTTGGCTTGTCTGACTATCCGTTCCGGTTCCTGAACTCTGGCTATGTTTTGACTATGTTTACTCTGTTTAGCTTTTTTATTATTATATAAGTCCATTGCGGAGAGCTCAGAGACCATTGCAGCTGGAGAGAGCATCGTGTCAACATCTCTGGAAGAAAAGAAGAAGGCAGAAGTCCAGGCCACCGCTAGCAATTGAGCTGCAGAAGATAGCGGAGGAGCTGGCAGAAGATCAGGACACCGGGAGAAGACGCCGGAGAGACCCCCGAAGTTGGAAGAGGACCCCCGAAGTCGGAAGAGGACCCCCAAAGTCGGAAGAAGACCCCCGAAGTTGGAAGAGGACCCCCGAAATCGGAAGAAGACCCCGGAGCTGTCTAATAAATTACTTTAAAAACCTGTGTAGTGTGTTTTTTATTGACACTTTTTTCCCTAGGTGAATGGGTAGGGGTACGATGTACCCCATACTCATTCACATAGGGTGGGGGGCCGGGATCGTACCCCTACCCATTCACCTAGGGAAAAAAGTGTCAATAAAAAACACACTACACAGGTTTTTAAAGTAATTTATTAGGCAGCTCCGGGGTCTTCTTCCGACTTCGGGGGTCCTCTTCCGACTTCGGGGGTCTCTCCGGCGTCTTCTCCCGGTGTCCGCATCTTCTGCCGTCTCCACCGCTATCTTCTGCTGCTCTTTTGCCAGCGGTGGCCCGGACTTCTGGATCGTCTTCTTCCCTCTTCTCTTCCAGAGATGTTGACACGACGCTCTCTCCAGCTGCAATGGTCTCTGAGCTCTCCGCAACGGACTTATATAGGCGGTGACCCCGCTCCCTTATGCCGTCACAGTCCCTGGGCATGCTGGGACTGTGACGTTTTAGGGGGCGTGGCCACCAGGTGATGACCACGCCCCCTTATGACGGCACAGTCCCAGCATGCCCAGAGACAGTGACCTCATAAGGGGGCGGGGTCACCGCCTATATAAGTCCATTGCGGAGAGCTCAGAGACCATTGCAGCTGGAGAGAGCATCGTGTCAACATCTCTGGAAGAAAAGAAGAAGGCAGAAGTCCGGGCCACCGCTAGCAATTGAGCTGCAGAAGATAGCGGAGGAGCCGGCAGAAGATCAGGACACCGGGAGAAGACGCCAGAGATTCCCCCAAAGTCGGAAGAGTCCCCCCGAAGTCAGAAGAGGACCCCCCAAGTCGGAAGAAGACCCCCGAAGTCGGAAGTAGACCCCCAAAATCGGAAGAAGACCCCGGAGCTGTCTAATAAATTACTTTAAAAACCTGTGTAGTGTGTTTTTTATTGACACTTTTTTCCCTAGGTGAATGGGTAGGGGTACGATGTACCCCATACTCATTCACATAGGGTGGGGGGCCAGGATCTGGGGGCCCCCTTATTAAAGGGGGCTCCCGGATTCCGATAAGCCCCCTGCCCGTAGGCCCTGACAACCAATGGCCAGGGTTGTCGGGAAGAGGCCCTTGTCCTCATCAACATGGGGACAAGGTGCTTTGGGGTGGGGGGGCCGCAGGGTGCCCCCCATGCCCCAAAGCACCCACCCCACATGTTGAGGGCATGCGGCCTGGTACGGTCCAGGAGGGGGGGTGCTCGCTCGTCCCCACCCCCATTCCTGACCGGCCAGGCTGCGTGCTTGGATAAGGGTCTGGTATGGATTTTGGGGGGGACCCCATGATGATTTTTCGGCGCAGGGGGCTCCCCTTAGATCCATACCAGACCTAAGGGCCTGGTATGTACGTGGGGGGGAACCCAGGCTGTTTTTTTCATTTAAAACTTGGCGCGGCATTCACCCTCAGGATTTATACCAGACAGCTGTCAGCACTGCCTGTCGCTCATCGCGAAAGGAAAAAAAGTTTTCCTTTCCCGATCAGCGAGCCAGGCTTGTGCTTACAAAGTCGTACTGAAATCGTGTCTATATTATTCAGGCACGATTTGCATGCTATTTCAGGGTTTAACATTGAGGTCTATGGAGTACAACTCGCATAGAAGTTGGACCAAAGTAGTGCAGGGACTACTTTCAAGTCGGCACGACTTAAAGTCGTGCTAATATGAATGGTAGTCATTGAAAATCATGGAGAATGACTTGTCATACGATTTTGCAGTACAAAATCGTGGGACAAGTTGTATTAGTGTGAAAGGGGCCTTAACTGTACTTCTGTCTCAGTATGATTTATGGTTTCTGACAGGAACCTGTCCTGTTAAACCACTGTATGGTCTTGGCGACCGTGCTGCAGCTCAGTTTCAGGGTCTTGGCAATCTTCTTATAGCCTAGGCCATCTTTATGTAGAGCAGGGGTCTTCAAACTATGGCCCTCCAGTTGTTCAGGAACTACAATTCCCATCATGCCTAGTCATGTCTGTGAATGTCAGAGTTTTACAATGCCTCATGAGACGTGTAGTTCTGCAACAGCTGGAGGGCCATAGTTTGAGGATCCCTGATGTAGAGCAACAATACTTTTTTTCAGATCCTCAGAGAGTTCTTTGCCATGAGTTGGGGACCTTGGATTGTGGGCTCCCTGAGGGTAGGGACCGAAGTGGGTGTGCGATGTATTTGCAGAGTGCTGCGTGAATTGGCGGCGCTATATGGGTACCTTAAATAAAAATAGGGATGATTGTAGACACGCACCCACACTCACTCAGGTTGAACTGGATGGACTGGTGTCTTTTTTCAACCTTACTAACTATGTAACTATGTAACTATGAGGTGCCATGTTGAACTTCCAGTGACCAGTATGAAAGAGTGAGAGCAATAACACCAAATTTACCACACTTGCTCCCCATTTACACCTAAGAACTTATAACACTAACGAGTCACATGACACCGGGGAGGGAAAATGGTTAATTAGGCTCAATTTGGACATTTTCACTTAGGGTTGTACTCACTTTTGTTGCCAGCAGTTTAGAAATTAATGACTGTGTGTTGAGTTATTTTGAGGGGACAGCAAATTTACACTGTTATACAAGCTGTACACTCACTACTTTACATTGTAGCAAAGTGTCATTTCTTCAGTGTTGTCACATGAAAAGATATAACAAAATATTTGCAAAAAGCCTGACCCCACGGGAAGATGGACACATAGAAGACTAGCTCCCGCTACCTCTTAGCCACCCTGCTTCAGGGAAACCCCTTTGTGCAGTGCCGGTCACACAGCAATGGGGACTGCATTGCAGAAGTCCTCCACCTCCCGCTCACCGAGAAGACAGCAGAGCAGTTTGGGCTAGAGCATCCCCGAGCTATTCCACTCACAGAGGCCCAATATGGCAACATCCCGACAGACTCCCTCACAGGCTCCAACGCTCCCGCCGCCTGGTGTGCCTGGAGCGTCACAAGACTCCCTCTCCTCCAATCAAGATACCCAGGCAGTACAAGCACTGATCCATCCGAGCCTCCTGGATCTCAGAGCAGTGGCAACGGACATTAAAGAACTCTGTCTGCAGCCATTGCAGACCTGCGCCTTGACATCCACGCCATTGCTGACAAAGTTCAAGAAGTAGAACACACCACTGCCCAACACCATACGATTTTACGCAGGACAACTCACCGGGTAGATGCTCACATATTACAACTGAGAGACCTCCAAAGGCATATGGAGGATTTAGATAACAGAGGCCGCAGACATAACCTACATGTCAGGGGACTATCAGAAGCAGTGGACAATGAACAACTACCGGCCACCATTACAGCTATATTCAACAATCTGCTGGACAGACCGGCACACACCAACATAGAGATGGAGCGCATTCATTGTGCCCTCAAACCTAAAGGCAGAGAAAATGACCCCCCAGAGATGTTGTGTGCTGCCTGGTTGATTTTAAACTGAAGGAACATATACTCCGCAATGCGAGAAACAGAATCCATCTTACACACAGGGACTCGGAGTTACACACCTATCAGGACCTTTCTGGCATTACTTTGCTGAATAGAAGAGACTTAAAGCCCCTTCTGGATACTCTGCGCGCCAAAAACATACCATACAGGTGGAAATTCCCCTTCGGGCTCTCTGCCACATGTCAAGGCTGCGCGGCTCTACTAAGGGTACCCAAAGAACTACCTTCCTTCTGTGCCACCATGGGCATCCCCTTAATAGGAATTCCTCCATGCCACGACCAGGAAAAATCAACGCCACAAAGAATCTATGGAAACAGAAGATCCGATACCGTAGATGTAGATCCACATCGGGCACTAGCCTCATACATCCAACAGAGGTCACCACAACGGCACTAGCCCGTCCGACTCTCCGCGCCCAAGAAGGGCCACGTGGGATTAAGGACCTCACGGAGACCACTCACTACCACGTTAACATGGAAGCAAGCCTGCCTCAAAACATAGTTCTCCTGTTTACCTGACTTTTTCATAGTTCCTGGCTGCCACTGGTTCTTACACAGTTCAAGAAAACCTCCTTTATTTTTCTAGGTATCATTGGACACCTCATTTTTCCCAGATGGTTGACATCCTTCATCCACACCTGTGATGAAGGGATTGAGATGTTACTACAGGTTGGGTAAGAAATGCACCCTCAGACTATCCAGTAAATCGTTTCCTTAACGGAATGACTCTGTTCATTTTCTAGTATTAGAAAAAAGACAATATGTCTCTCACTTCCTTACCTTCACAGTGCGGGCTCAAAAACGCATCAGTTCTACTATCAGCACTAAGACAGTTCTGACAGGGGTTCACCAACGCATTTTTCTCTCCCCCTTATCCAATACCCAAATGAGTAAAGATAATTGAAGTTATGAATTATATGTTGATACTTGTGTTTTCAGAATATTACAGATAGGAGCAAGCTTAGGCAAGGTTATTAAAGCAAAGCTCAGGATATACATGACATCCATATGTAGAGTGTATATATGTAGGCCAGCGGAGGCCTCCAGGCCGCCAGATACTCTATTAACATGCTGTTAATGTCTCTCTAGCACTAGCAGATTCCCTGGCACTAGATGGCGCCACAACAGCTGATCCCCCACATGAGATGCAACACTCACCTGGCATCACTTCCACTATTCCCATACCTCACCTACATAAGGCTGAAGGGTTTGGTAAAGAAGGACTGGCCTTGCTCACACTACCAATTATATACCTCATATCCCAAACATTCATTGCTGCATCCCCAGTTGCGATTCATGTACTGCACAGTCCAGAACAAACTCCTAATCTATACGGAAGGAGAGCTCATCATATTCCTCCTGAGGACAAACAAGGCCATGAAACACTCAAGAAAGCCGGATGCATTACGTTATACTGCACCCCTTCTGGAAATCCCAGCCATCCTCTATTAAGGGGAAAGTTGCGCGGGATCTCATTGCTCCCGCCTATCGTCACCTATAGGAAAAAACATTACAACCCCCACATCATCATATGTTCTGACATCGGTTATAAACTACAGGGTTAGACCAATAGCCATAATGGGGTCCTTACGGACCCCATTACCACACTCCCTAACTTATTGAAGGACTTCTCCCTCTTTAAAGAACTGTCCAATCTTCAAATACATTCTCCAAATCCAAAGCACTTAACTTATCCCTGCCTGATTCCATGGTAACCTTATGCAAGGCCAACTTCCCATTTGGTTGGGACGCCATAACCTACCTAGGGATTCAACTACCATCTAAACTAGCTGACCTCTATCACCTGAACTTTGCCCCCATCCTAAAAACTATACAGAAAAACCTTCAGGAATGGAACAGAGGCAATTTCTCCTGGTTTGTAGGTCTGAATGTTATATGTACTGTAGTAGTTGCAGTCCAAATTGTTTTTGGGGATTGATACAACAAGGTATTGAAAAGACAGATCAAAGTAGATGGAAGTATATATATATATATATATATATATATATATATATATAGTATATGCAGTATATTTCTTTGTTATCTGAAGAAATGAGAGTTATGGTTGAATAGACAGACCCATAATGGAAATGTAAACATTGATCTGGTCCATAAAGGATATACAGGTTCAGGAGCTGAGCTGGTAATTGTGTTTATACTCGGTTGTCCACCTCCAGCTAAAGCCAAAATAAGTCTTGCAGTGGGAATGTCTGTCCAGAAAACTGGTGATCAGGAGACCCCTAGGTGGGATTACAGGAGAAGAACTCTTATGCCCCGTACACACGGTCAGACTTTGTTCGGACATTCCGACAACAAAATCCTAGGATTTTTTCCGACGGATGTTGGCTCAAACTTGTCTTGCATACACACGGTCACACAAAGTTGTCGGAAAATCCGATCGTTCTAAACGCGGTGACGTACAACACGTACGTCGGGACTATAAACGGGGCAGTGGCCAATAGCTTTCATCCCTTTATTTATTCTGAGCACACGATCGGAATTTCCGACAATGGATTTTGTTGTTGGAAAATTTTATCTCCTGCTCTCCAACTTTGTGTGTCGGAAAATCCGATGGAAAATGTCCGATGGAGCCCACACACGGTCGGAATTTCCGACAACGCGCTCCGATCGGACATTTTCCATCGGAAAATCCGACCGTGTGTACGGGGCATTAGAGGGGAATTTATAAAAACTGGAGCAGCCAGAATCTGGGGCAGTTGTGAATGACAACCAATCAACTTCCATATTTCATCTTCAAAGCTTAACCAAACAAGCTGAAGATAAAGGCTGATTGGTTGCTCCAGATTCTGGCTGCTCCAGTTTTGATAAATTCTCCATTAATGTCATATGATCAGCTTTCACTGATGACTGTAATAATTTATGAAATAATACATTTACTATTACATCTTTATCTGGTCCAGTGAAAAAAAAAACAAGACCACTAAAATCTGCTTATAGATCAATTGTAGACAGCTCAGATGACATGTTTGTTGCTCTTAAAAAAGCCAAAAAAAATTAAAACATTTTCTAAGGTTTTCTTCTGTCCATTAAGAGTTCCAGGTTGATTATACAGACTGTTTTCTTTCTTTCTAGATTAGTTATGGAGCCAGAGATACTTTACTGAGTGATAGAAAGATGTATCCAAATTTTTTCCGGACAGTTCCGGATGATGAGATGCAATATGTGGCCATAGCAAAGTTACTGGAAAGGTTGAAGTGGAACTGGGTCGGGATCCTTACATCTGATGATGAATACGGAGAGAGGGAGATCCGACAACTCAGCAAACATTTATCTAATCATGGAATTTGTATTGAATTCAAGATTCTGGTGTCTAAAGAAAATTATAATAAAATTCCTCCAGAGCTGCAGACCTCAACTATGGAAGTTCTTATTATTTGTGGCTCAGTTAGTAGGACTTATTACAAGTTTTTGTATAATAATGTCCCTTATTACACGGAGAAAACATTTATTATACCAGATTCTTGGTCAATGAGTGGAATGTTTTTTATTCTCAGTAACTGCAGCTTGGTGTTTACGTTCCCACTTCTCTACATAAAGGGATTGCTGGAATATTTGTATAGTATTTATCCATCCAGCCGCCCAAATGACCCCCTGATGGAGGATATTATCATAACTGAATGTAGATGCTTTTCAAAAAACCAAATGAAAAATGTCCTTATTCCACTCACATTTAGACAGCCTCTTAGGAACTGCAGTTTGGAGACACTTTCACTCGATTTATATTTTCCTGATGAGAAAACATTCTATAAAGTGTATATTGCAGTCTACATTTTGGCTCAAGCATTACATGACATGGATTTCTCTTTAAAAATAAATAACAAAAAATCTGAAATAAATCCACACACATTAAAGTATAAGGTGAGAGTGTCCAATGAAAGTTTACTCGTATCTTTTTATACCCGGTCAGTTCAGTACTGGAACACAATGTGCCCAGACAAAGATTACACCCAGTTTAGGTTCATGTTTAGTTTAGAGGTGTTTAACCCTTTCACTTCTGGAGCTGTTTTTTATTTTGCATCCATGTTAAAAAAATCATTTTAGGCCTGAAGATTATATAAAACACCTAAACAGTATACAGTATATTTTCTGAAAGCAGAGACCCTGGAGAAACAATGCTTGCTGTATCATCTTTTTCTGTCACATGATATTAGTGCAATGGTTTACCAAATGTAATCTTTTGTTTTCAGTAAAAGATACACAAAGTTCATTTTAGAGCATACAAATGTAATATATTACCCAATTATTTGGTAAAATATAAAAGATGAGGTTGCACTGAATAAATAGATAGTCAGTATGTCAAGTCTTAAAATGACCGACACCTCTGAAATGGTGACAAACTTTAGTACCTTCACTTTTCCATAGGTAATGCTTTTAGGGCTAAGTTCACCTTTTGGAACATGTTACATGGCAAATCAGTATTTAGGATGTAAAATGTTCCAGCACATGTTCCCTCACCCCTCCATGCCAGTGGGTAGGGAGTTTCTTCTCCCCCAAAACCACACCCACATTTAAAATCAGCTCCGCCCACACAGCCATGTCATTCATTCACATGAATCTGTGAATGAATAAACTACAAGTCCTGTCTTCCTTCATGGCAGACAGAATTGTAGTATCAATGGACTGTGATTGTGCTGATCAGTGCACACATAGTCCATTCACAAGTCCTCCAACTTTCTAACAAAATTCCTGTACAGATGTATGGGCAGAAAGCTGAAGGACTTGTCTGCAGGAACCTGACATTGCACCCATGATCCACTCATACCAGAAAACTGATAACATGTGCAGAAATATTGAATCTTTAGTGTACAGGCGCCCCTCCCATCTGTGTTTATTTTTGCATATGTGTGTATGTGGGGGTGGGGGGAGGTTCATATTTATCTATTTTGAGGGGTTAAAGTGCTTGGAATTAACTTTATTTTCTTACACTTTATTTTTTTATCACATGAGGACACGAGTCCCATATGTGATACTTTTTTTGGGACAGGTTCCCTTTAATGAGACCCCTGATGTCTCCCCTGCCCTGTAATAAATGAATGGAGTGCAGATCACACTCCATTAGTTTCTTCCCAGTGGCAGCAGGACCTCAAAGTGACATTTTACTGATCACTTCTGGGTTACAAATAGATGGGGAGATCAACAAACAGACATTCACTGGTCTCTCTAATGGAGGCTGCCATTGCTGACCTCTCCTCGGAGAATAATAGTTCTTTGGCTGTTCAGATGCTTTCATATCAGAGTTGTCTGACTCTAGTTATACAGGAAATATTTCTGGCACTGATTTCCTGAAGTCACACACAGCAAGGTATCTATAATTTTTTAGGGCTACACTTTAAAAAGTCAAGATGATAAATTAATTCTGAGCACATTGGGGGGATTTGAAGTCATCTTGAGGGATCTGACCAGCAGTGGTGCTCTGCTTTGGTTTTCTTTTTCTTCTATTAGTTATTCCATTTTTAATCACCTCAAGAATAGTCTGACCCCCCCCCCCCCACACACACACACACACACACACACACACACACACACACACACACACACACCACCACTTTTTCTTGCCCAGACCATTTTCAGTTTTTGGCACTGTCACACTTCGAATGATGATTACTCAGTCATGCAACAATGTACCCAAATTAAATTTTATCAATTTTTTTTAGAGATAGAGATTTATTCTGGTAGGATTTAATCACCACCAAGTTTTTAAGTTTTGCAATATAAATGAGAAAAATCTATTCTTGTTAAAAATGTTGATTATAAAATTTTGCAAATAAATAATATATCTTCATAAATTTAGACCGACATGTATTCTGCTAAATTTCTTGGGCAAAAATAACCCAAATCAGTGTATATAATTTAGTCTGTGGGAAAGTCTACACAGTATGGGATATAGATCTGAATACTGATCAGTCCTGATGTACTGATGGCCTCATTTCTTGAGGCCCTAAAATGACAGGACAATACCCCCCAAATGATCCACATTCTGTTCTAGAAATCTGGAGTACCCAGAGGGACACAACGATTCCATACACATAACTTTCCACTGCCAACGGGGTTTTAAAGAGACAGTGGGGTTGATTTACTAAAACTAGAGTGTGCAAAATCTGGTGCAGCTGTGCACAGTAGCCAATCAGCTTCTATCTTTATCTTGTTCTAATTAAGTTTTGGCAAAAAACCTGGAAGCTGATTGGTTTCTGTGCTGAGCTGTACCGGAATTTGCCCTCTCCAGTTTTAGTAAATCAGCCCCATTGTTAAACAGGACCTGAGCCTACTTGCTGTACTTTGTACCCAAAAATATGTTTTAATTGTTTTGCCACAAACCACAGTCTTATACAGACACATAAACGTAGGTACATAGTTACATATTTGATAAGGTTGAATGAAGACACCAGTCCATCCAGTTCAATCTGTGTGTGTGTGTTTATGTCACTACCATAATCTTGTATATTGCATTCACTAAGATGTCCATCTAAAAGTTTTATTAACATTCTCTGACACCACCAACTGTGAAAGGGAGTTCCACATCATTATCGATCTAACAGTAAAGAACCCCTTACAGAGATTACGGTTAAACTGCTTCTCATCCAACTTCTTTGAGCGGCTGCATATCTTCTTAAGAAACCTGAGACTGAATAGTTTACTCTCTATGTTAGAATCACCATTCAAAAATGGGCATATTGTGATCATATCTGCTCATAAGTGCTTCTCCAGGGAGAATATGTTTAATGTTTGTGGTCATTCTTCATAACTGAGGTCATCCAGCCTCTTATTGGCTTTGTTGCCCTTCTCTGGACTCTCTACAGTCCAGCACATCCTTCCTGAGGACTGGTGACCAGAACTGGACGGCATACTCCAGATGTGGCCGAACCAGAGTTTTGTAAAGTGGTAGAATTAAAGTCTTATCTCTTGAGTAGATACCCCTTTAATGCATGCTAATAGTCTTTTGGCCTTGCTTGCTGCAACTTGCAACTATACTTTAGCTTTTTTGAAGATACAATTTTCTCCCTTTATTTTTAAAGGGTCTTCAAGAGCCAGATAAGCCACCCACCCACAGACTCCCACAACTACCGGTCCATGATTGTGGACAAGTGGTCCCCCTAGGAAGGTATGTTGAGGGCATGTGGCCTGGTATGGTTCAGAATGGGGCTGCCCAACCCCCCTCATCCTAGCCACCCAGGGTGCATGCTTAGATAAGGTTCTGCTGTAAAATTTTGAGGAGACTGCATTCTTTTTTGTGGGGTTCCACTCAAGATTCATGCCAGGACTAAACGGCCTGGTATACATTTTGGGGGGATTCTAAGCCATTTTATTTATCCCTGCTATATGTTACTATTCACCTGTCAGTCAGGAATCCCTGGAATCCCTGGAATCCCTGGCTGGCAGCTGAATGTGCCGGAAGGGGATGATTCACTGGTTGTTAGGATGCCAACAGGTACCAGTTCCCTAACAACCAGGAGGAATCTGTCACATTTAGCAGTGGTAATAAAAGGGATCTGCTCATTTTGGGACTGGCATCTGTATCAGAGGTAGAAGCTGATTGGACTTTACACACAGTAGGCTTGGAAGAGAGGAAGAAAAATATTGGGACTTTAAATGAGGTAACAGGGGGCCGTTCAAATCCCCTCCTCCATCCCGGTTCAGTGATAAAATTATGGAGACAAAAGCAAGGGGCGGGACTTTGTATGAGGCACACGGACGCAATGAAACGATAATATAATAAAATATAATAAAAAGGGCTTTAATGGATTCAATTAGTCATATAATAATATGAAAAATGATAATGCTTCTTGCTATATATCAATTATTTTATATTTCACCAGAACCTAATATTGCACAATACTTTATATTCCAACAAGGAATCATTTACAATAACATAGAACATAAAATGCATATGATACACGTTGTACTAGGTATCTATACAGAGTGACATGCTAATGTATCATTTGATGGGGGTGAAAGAAAACAAACAAAAAAAGGAAATAGATCTAGATGGAACGTCCATACATCATAATGGTAATATATACATGTCAGTAGTTGTAAGCTCTACGCGTTTCGGGACCTTCTAGCCCCTCATCAGGAGCAAAACCGAAATAGTACCTAAGAATGGGGAGAACAACCATGTAAGAATAATTTAAACGGGACAGGTGTGCAAATGTGAAATATGAAGGACCCACACATATACACATTATGTCCACAGACTTACGTATACATCTGCGCAGTGGTGGTGCAGCCATGTGAGTCACAGACCAGCCAATGATTCCACATCCCAGAGCTGAGGGGGCACTACGAGGCAGACACAACCCACATGGACCTCCCCTCCACCAGGCTCTGACGCAGGGTGGGCGGGGGCTCCACCACTGCGCGTCGGCATCAAGCATTTCTTAGATATAACAAAAAGCACAGCGCTGGATATAAATGCAAAAATACAACAAAAATTGATATTACTATTAAAGCACCAACAACTTTCATATGTGGTAAAAGAAAAAAATAAAAATAAACAATAACATGAATGCTTCACTATAGTGATATATATGCGTGAACAATAACATGGATGCTTTACTATAGTGATATATATGCGTGACTATTCCCAGTTTTTTATCCACACATTTAGAAAAAGTCCAAAGATGCAAAAATTATGTCAAAACAAATGTCCAAAAAAGCAATTAAATGTGACTTTCTATGAATAATAAATCCGTGACTGTCACCGTGTTGAAATCCCGTCACCTGGTATAGATTGAAGGCTTACCAGATAGCCTCTGATCAGAGGCATAGAGCTAACAGCTTAGGGTTTGCCCTCCACAGCGGCTGGAACTTTAGCTGGGATGATAGATGTAGATCCACAAACGATCGCCACAGGCTTCCAGACAGCGGTACAATCAGGGAAGAGAGCTCTCACCGATATGGAAGTGTTTAAAAGAAAAGAGAAAACTCCAATGGTGTAGAACGTTTTATCTCTTGTTTATTAAAAGTCGCCTCACTGGCATCCATAAAAACACTTTTCCTTGCAAGGAACCAATACAGCTTTAAAACGAAACTCCTCGCATGCGCCGTCGGTACGAGCGTGTCAATCCTACGGCCGTTTCGTCAGAAATGACATCATCAGGGGCACGCCCGCACGTCTGCGCATGCGCCTTATATATCCGAGCGGCAAAACGAAAAAGTTCAGCCATTGGTAACACTAGGAAGGTGTTAAAGCTGCAAACAATTACCATTACAGGGGGGTGGCAATTACACACACACCTGCTTTTTAACCTTTACAATTAAAACTCCATAGAGTCATCATGGTGCCATCTTGTGGACAAACTTGATATTACTTCAGAGTAATGGATTTTATTACATTACCCTTACTATTCAAAAAATTTATTAAAAAACATTAAAAGAGGTGGGGGGGAAAAAACAATGACTAAAGATTCATTCGAATCACCCTTCAGCAACTGAAATCACATAAACCTCTATATCAATAAAAAATAATAATAAAGAGAGGAGGAATTTAAATATATTTCAATCAAAATTTTCTATATATTCAGAAATATATTCTATATTCAGAAATCACAATCTGAATACTGTATCTCCATTCCGACCATATCATAGAATAGCGAAAACCCCATTATAAAAAAGGGGTGGACATTAACTTTAAGAGGAATTTAAGAAAAAAAGGAAAAATTACAACAAAAGAAGGAAGAAAGACAGGAGAGGGGACATCAACTGTTATAAATATAACAGTTGATGTCCCACTCTACATTAAGGCCCATGGGTACATGACAGCCCAGACGGTATATTCAGTTAGTCTCACTCCTGAATATACAACGTCTACTGTTGCTCCCTCGCCAGTGTGGTATATATTTCTCCAAGGCAAAAAATGTCATGCCTGTGGGGTCCCTGTCATGCTTAAGGTCATAATGTTTTGAAACATTATGTTTGTCAAAACCCCTTCGTATATTGGCGATGTGTTCACCCAATCTGACTTGTAACTTCCTGGTAGTACGCCCTACATATTCTAACCCGCAAGGGCACCTCAAAAGATATACTACACATCTTGTGGTACAGGTGATAAAAGATCTAATCGGATATGTCATACCTGTCCCGGTTGATGTGAACTCAGTTAGTTTCCTACCCTTAAACTCATTAATTTTACAAACTTGACATTTTTTGCAAGGAAAAAAACCTTTTAGATCACCAAAAAAGGTGGGTCTTGTGGGTGGGTCCGGGACGTTAGGTGCTATAAAGTGCCTAAGGTTTGAGGCTCCCCTGAATAATACGCAAGGCTTATCTGCCAGCAAAGGCCCCAAGACCCTATCATTTTTTATAATGGGCCAATGTCTCTTAATTATTCGTTTGATGGCCCAGTGTTGACTGGAGTAAGTAGTCAAAAAGGCCAAACCAAAATCCTCTCTGTTCTCTACTTGTGGTGAATTATCAACTAAGAGGGACTGGCGATCTCTATTTCCCACTTCTGCTATTATTAAATCTAGAGTCTGATTTTCATAGCCCTTGGTCAAAAATCTAGATTTAAGAACCAAGGCCTCTTTTTTGTAATCCTCTAGATTAGTACTAATAACCACTAATCTAGAGGATTACAAAAAAGAGGCCTTGGTTCTTAAATCTAGATTTTTGACCAAGGGCTATGAAAATCAGACTCTAGATTTAATAATAGCAGAAGTGGGAAATAGAGATCGCCAGTCCCTTCTAGTTGATAATCCACCACAAGTAGAGAACAGAGAGGATTTTGGTTTGGCCTTTTTGACTACTTACTCCAGTCAACACTGGGCCATCAAATGAATAATTAAGAGACATTGGCCCATTATAAAAAATGATAGGGTCTTGGGGCCTTTGCTGGCAGATAAGCCTTGCGTATTATTCAGGGGAGCCTCAAACCTTAGGCACTTTATAGCACCTAACGTCCCGGACCCACCCACAAGACCCACCTTTTTTGGTGATCTAAAAGGTTTTTTTCCTTGCAAAAAATGTCAAGTTTGTAAAATTAATGAGTTTAAGGGTAGGAAACTAACTGAGTTCACATCAACCGGGACAGGTATGACATATCCGATTAGATCTTTTATCACCTGTACCACAAGATGTGTAGTATATCTTTTGAGGTGCCCTTGCGGGTTAGAATATGTAGGGCGTACTACCAGGAAGTTACAAGTCAGATTGGGTGAACACATCGCCAATATACGAAGGGGTTTTGACAAACATAATGTTTCAAAACATTATGACCTTAAGCATGACAGGGACCCCACAGGCACGACATTTTTTGCCTTGGAGAAATATATACCACACTGGCGAGGGAGCAACAGTAGACGTTGTATATCCAGGAGTGAGACTAACTGGATATACCGTCTGGGCTGTCATGTACCCATGGGCCTTAATGTAGAGTGGGACATCAACTGTTTTATTAATAACAGTTGATGTCCCCTCTCCTGTCTTTCTTCCTTCTTTTGTTGTAATTTTTCCTTTTTTTCTTAAATTCCTCTTAAAGTTAATGTCCACCCCTTTTTTATAATGGGGTTTTCGCTATTCTATGATATGGTCGGAATGGAGATACAGTATTCAGATTGTGATTTCTGAATATAGAATATATTTCTGAATATATAGAAAATTTTGATTGAAATATATTTAAATTTCTCCTCTAGGTTTATGTGATTTCAGTTGCTGAAGGGTGATTCGAATGAATCTTTAGTCATGGGTTTTTCCCCCCACCTCTTTTAATGTTTTTTATTAAAGTTTTTGAATAGTAAGGGTAATGTAATAAAATCCATTACTCTGAAGTAATATCAAGTTTGTCCACAAGATGGCACCATGATGACTCTATGGAGTTTTAATTGTAAAGGTTAAAAAGCAGGTGTGTGTGTAATTGCCACCCCCCTGTAATGGTAATTGTTTGCAGCTTTAACACCTTCCTAGTGTTACCAATGGCTGAACTTTTTTGTTTTGCCGCTCGGATATATAAGGCGCATGCGCAGACGTGCGGGCGTGCCCCTGATGATGTCATTTCTGACGAAACGGCTGTAGGATTGACACGCTCGTACCGACGGCGCATGCGAGGAGTTTCGTTTTAAAGCTGTATTGGTTCCTTGCAAGGAAAAGTGTTTTTATGGATGCCAGTGAGGCGACTTTTAATAAACAAGAGATAAAACGTTCTACACCATTGGAGTTTTCTCTTTTCTTTTAAACACTTCCATATCGGTGAGAGCTCTCTTCCCTGATTGTACCGCTGTCTGGAAGCCTGTGGCGATCGTTTGTGGATCTACATCCATCATCCCAGCTAAAGTTCCAGCCGCTGTGGAGGGCAAACCCCAAGCTGTTAGCTCTATGCCTCTGATCAGAGGCTATCTGGTAAGCCTTCAATCTATACCAGGTGACGGGATTTCAACACAGTGACAGTCACGGATTTATTATTCATAGAAAGTCACATTTAATTGCTTTTTTGGACATTTGTTTTGTAATAATTTTTGCATCTTTGGACTTTTTCTAAATGTGTGGATAAAAAACTGGGAATAGTCACGCATATATATCACTATAGTAAAGCATCCATGTTATTGTTCACGCATATATATCACTATAGTGAAGCATTCATGTTATTGTTTATTTTTCTTTTTTTCTTTTACCAAATATGAAAGTTGTTGGTGCTTTAATAGTAATATCAATTTTTGTTGTAGTTTTGCATTTATATCCAGCGCTGTGCTTTTTGTTATATCTATTTAGTAGTGCCCTTATCAAGGTATAGTGCATAGCTACAGGATTTTCCTTCACGGGTGATATTCACTAAGTTACTGTTTGTACACCTAGCGCGAATTTTTTCTTTAGAAACATCAAGCATTTCTTGCCGGCACGTGTGGCGTCATATGGCACACCTCTTGCCGGCAGGTTGTATTACCATCTCCAGCACATTGATGGTTGGTGGTGGATACGGCGCTCCTTGCTGAATGGCTTGGGTGGTCTGGGCGCGAGCTCGATGACGCCTTCCTTCCCCCCCACGGTGTTCTGGGACGTGATGTTGGAGGATGGCCGTGGCGGCGCTCCCTACATGAACACCTCCCGCTGTTTGGTCTCCTAGATATATTTGCTCACATTATCCAACACTGTGGAACCACTGTTCCTCACTTCTCTGTTTTTACTCACTCTGAGCCAGGTAATTTCACTCATTCTCTTCACTCACTTATTCTTTATCTTCTTTCATCCGCTGTCACTTCCTCTACACCTGACCATGGTTCCCGCATCCTTTCAATACTTTCTTTCTTCTTTTCTACTTTTCTACTCTTGCATCACTCTTACACATACACTTTTTGCTCACTCACATACCCCCTTCCCCCCCCCCCTTTTTTTCACATTTTTTTCAGAGGTCTCCAATCTGGAGTGATTTTTGGTTTACACGTTTGTCACTCCACTTAGTTTGACCAACCCGGGGTCGGTCTGTGTGGGTTGTGTCTGCCTCGTAGCGCCCCCTCAGCTCCAGGATGTGGCATCATTGGCTGGTCTGTGACTCACATGGCTGCACCACCACTGCGCAGATGTATACATACGTCTGTGGACATAATGTGTATATGTGTGGGTCCTTCATATTTCACATTTGCCCACTTGTCCCCTTTAAATTATTCTTACATGGTTGTTCTCCCCATTCTTAGGTACTATTTCATTTTTTCTCCTGATGAGGGGCTAGAAGGTCCTGAAATGCGTAGAGCTTACAACTACCGACATGTATATATTACCATTATGATGTATGGACGTTCCATCTAGATCTATTTCCTTTTTTTGTTTGTTTTCTTTCACCCCCATCAAATGATACATTAGCATGTCACTCTGTATAGATACCTAGTACAACGTGTATCATATGAATTTTATGTTCTATATTATTGTAAATGATTCCTTGTTGGAATATATAGTATTGTGCAATATTAGGTTCTAGTGAAATATAAAATAATTGATATATAGCAAGAAGCATTATCAGTTTTCATGTTATTATATGACTAATTGAATCTATTAAAGCCCTTTTTATTATATTTTATTATATTATTGTTTCATTGCGTCCGTGTGCCTCATACAAAGTCCCGCCCCTTGCTTTTGTCTCCATAATTTTAATACAGTAGGCTTGGAGTGGTGGACATCTAAAAGGGTTTTAAAGTTGTCAGCACTCTCAGCTTGTACCGCTTCCTAGGGAAGGGAATTGCACATTTTTACTTCTCTAGCAGTATGGTCCCCGTCTGCTGGAGGTAGAGGAGAAGTGTATATACAGACTGTGTATAGTTGCGTCTCTGAGGAGTTCTACTGCTTTGATCAAGTGGGCATCCCATAATATCCCTATCCCAGTTTATTTTCCTCAATTAAATTTAAAACAAAGCACTGGGTGGCCTGGACATGAGAGGGTGAAGATGCACATCGTGTGAGCTCCGGCACTTATTACCCCTGCTTTTTTACATAATTCTCGGCACTTAAGCAGACATGACGGGCATGGGCAAGAGGTCGGGTAAATCCCACTCCAAGAAGACCGCTCCAGCGAGCTCTATCAAGCGGTACCTCGCTACGGAACCCAAGGATCCCGGTGAGTCAGATGGCCTAGGCCGCTCGCCTCGTGGGATGAATGTTAGCTCCGCCTTCTGCCACAGGCCTGAGATGAGGCACCGGTCTCCAGTATCCTCGTGTGGATCAGAGAGAGAGAGAAGCCTGAGGGAAGGCTCAAGGGTGGCGGATCTAGTGAGCGGACTCCCCACTAAATCAGATCTCGCCCTAATGCTGTCGGGCCTGGAAAAGGTGATTAAAAAGGAACTTACAGCTGTGCGCACAGAACACTTTCCCTAATATCCTATGTTCATGGGTGCTCACAGCCCACCCTTCTCCTGTCTACAGATGCTGAGAAAGCGTTTGATAGGGTGGACTGGGAGTACCTCCTGGCCACGTTATCGCATTTCGGCTTGGGTCCAAATATGCTGGCAAAGATTTCTGCTTTATACCAAACACCATCAGCCCAATTAAGAATTAATGGTACGTTAAGCGATCCCTTTTTTCTTTATATTGGTACACGTCAGGGGTGCCCTCTCTCCCCCATCCTTTTCACCCTTTCCCTAGAACCCTTTCAAGCAACAATACGCCACAATCCCAACATACATGGGATTACAGTGGGTACGACGGAACACAAATACGCGGCGTACGCTGATGATGTCCTCTTTTATGTACAACAACCCCTTATAACCTTACCCAATCTCATGATGGCCTTTATGCAATTCAGTAAAATATCTCATTTTAAAATTAACTTGTCTAAATCGGAAATCTTCAATATATCAATCCCTCACACAACAGCGACTAGTTTACAAACATCCTTCCCTTTTGCTGAGATTATGGATAGTAAGGATGCTTGACTGGTGAATAATGATGTGGCTGTGAACGACACGCTGTAGTGGCTGGAAAATTACCCCTTCCTCCCTTCCCCTTTTTCCTTTCCTCTTCCCTTCTGCTACCTCTTTTTCCACTTATTTTTTACTAACTTTCCTTTTCTCTCAATTTAATTTATATTTGATGTTAATGATACGACATTAAGGAATTAGCCATTAGAGGTTTCTGGACCCTAGGAATTGCTCCCTATATACATGCCACTTATGGTATGCAGAGAAACACTCCATATGTCAAATGTATCTGCTTTTTGGTTACTACAGTAGAGATAAGTTTGGGACCAGAAGTATATATCAGAGGGTCAATTTAGATAGCATGATAATGTATAATCTTTCTAGAGATTCTCATTTCCTGATGCCTGTATCTTGATTATTATCTGTTTAATATTTTTCAATAAAAACTTATTGAACAAAAAAACAAAGCACTGGACTGTTCTGAAGACTTAAGTGTTCTGTGAAGATGTGGTGTGCCTGGGTGTGCAGGATGGGGGATCCCTTTACACGTGCGGGTCCTTAGGGGGTGCTCTACATAATTGTCAATGAGCTGCTGCACCTGCAGGGCTTTAATGGGGAAAGTGGGAGGGTCTGCATCCCTTTAGATGTGATTTCCGTTTGGGAGAATCTTACCAAAAATGACATTTTTGTTGCAGGGGATGCACAAAATATTATTTGTATCTTAATTGTATCTGACTGATTTGTATTTTACTTCTCAAAAATCAGTGAGCCAATCACACAGGCAGGACAATACATTTCTGGGGGAAGGGTTTTCTGTACACCATCTGTATTGCATTTTACAGAACATTACAGAGCTGCAGATTGAAATAAAAGGTCATTTTAAATAACATTCAAATAAAATATTTGTATATGCTATATTATTTTTTTTGTTTGATCATTTTTTTCTCATGAAAGTGGAATTGCCCTTTAAGTGCCTCTTCTCCGGAGTGAATACCTGTAATCTATCAGTCCTCATAGCTGAGATCCTCTGTCCTCCTTGTTCATTTTGTTGTCCTTTGCTGAACTCTTTCTAATTCATTGACATCTTTCCTGAGGATTGGTGACCAAAACTGAACTGTATATTCAAGATGAAGCTGAGCCAGTGTATTGTAAAGGGGTAGAATTATTGATTTATCTCTGGAACATTCACATTCACAAAACAAATTGTTTATAAATAGTCCCAATAAAATGTATCTGATTATAAGTGCTCAGCAAACAGGTCATCTCATCCTGATGACATTCTCTAAATGAGATATAACTAGATAAACAATCTATAATCAATAAATTATTAAACGTTCTATATCCACTTGCCGACCAGACGTCGTCATTATACTGTGGCAGGTTGGCATGATCCCGCGAACCGTCGTAGCTGTACGTCGGCCCTTTAAATGGCCAGCTCCCCCGCTGCAGTCATGACCGCCGTCCGCATGTGATTGCGGGTACGGGAGCCAGAACAGGGACGTGTGTAAACATCCAAATCCCTGTTCTGTGAGGAGAGAAGAGACAGAACGTCTGCTCCTACTAGCTAGGAACAATGATATGTCTCCTCCTCTAGTCAGTCCCATCCCCCTCCACAGTTAGATACACAATTAAGGGAAAACATTTAACCCCTTGATCGCCCCCTAGTGTTAACCCCTTCCCTGCCAGTGACATTCACACAGTAATCAGTGCATTTTTATAGCACTGATCACTGTTTAAATGTCAGTGGTCCCATAAGTGTCCGATCTGTCCACCGCAATATCGCAGTACCGCTAAAAATCGCTGAGCACCACCCTTACTAGTAAAAAAAAATAAAAATAATAAAAATGCTATAAATCTATCCCACAGTTTGTAGACACTATAACTTTTGAGCAAACCAATCAATATACGTTTATTGCAATTTTTTTTTACCAAAAATATGTAGAAGAATATATATTGGCCAAAACTGATGAAGAAATTTGATTTTTAAAAACATATTTGGGGACATTTATTACAGCAAAAAGTAAAAAATATTGTTTTTTTTTTCAAAATTGTTGCTCTTTTTAGTGTTTATAGCGCAACAAATAAAAACAGCAGAGGTGATCAAATACCACCAAAAGAAAGCTCTATTTGTGCGAAAAAAAGGACGTCAATTTTGTTTATGTACAGCATCACACGACCACGCAATTGTCAGTTAAAGCGACGCAGTGCCATATCACAAAAAATGGCCTGGTCATTAAGGGGGCAAATCTTCCGGTCTGTAGGTGGACATACTTGTTACCTATAATCATTTCTGTCATTTTTAAGCTGTCCCGCTATGTAAATGAAGTCCAGTACAAGGATCCAAATGGCAAGGTCATGATTTTTAATGATAAAGGAGAACTGCCCAGCCCACTGGACATTGTAAATTGGATTACAAGAATTAATGAGAGAAATATCACTGATTGGATGTATTTGGGCCACTTTGATGGGTCTCTTTCAGAGGGTCAGCAACTTACACTAGAACCAGAGCGAATATCATGGAAAGGAGACAAGGTGAGTTACACTGGGGAAGCCGATCCAGAAGTTATACAAGAAGCATACTAGTTTTGACCCTAAAGACCATCTTCAGACAAATCCTAACCCCCTCCCCCCATCCTGTACATAGCCGGCCAACATCTGCCCTGACTCATTCCATGATGATTAGATGAAGGTGTCAGTGCTGGCTGTGTGGATATAAATGCCGGGATTTGTTCCCATCACTCATTATACCTGAAGAAGTGAATAAACTACAAAACATCTTCTACATTACATAACAAGTCCAGGTAAATGTGACTGACTGCTACTATTACCCCCCCTCCTCATCTCACAGACCGGGACATAGACATGTATAGAAGGAGCCTTACTCCTGTGTACAGAATGTAGCAAGGTCTCCGGCCTCCTTTGGTCTAATGAAAACCTCCAGGGCCAGAAACAGCTGACATCCTTCTATATATGGTGGGTTGTGAGGCATAGTGGGTGCCAAGGTGTTAGATTCATTGGGCGCCAGACACTTCTTAAATGCAAAAGAGATTTTATTTCTCTTAACAGAACTATGGGAGTGATGGTTAGTGCCAGGACACCCTTTGGTAGTTGCAAGATTAATTGTCAGAATCCGAAACCTCTACAGATAGACAGCCATGCAGGGAAAGGCATCCAGCAAGACCCCACTTCTGCATGTGTAGGGATGCTGTCTTTTATGGCAACAGTCTTTAACAGTTTCTAATACAAGGTGTAACAGTTCCTTCACTTCCACTACAATCACTTCTTGTAGTTCTTCAGCCCACTGAGCTCCCAGTCTCTCTCACTAGACTAGATGATTCACTGCCACTGAATCCATTGAGCTCCTCCAATCTTCACGGAGGTATCTTCCTCAAGCGTCACCCCCTCCTCCCTGCTGGGTCCCTAGCTTGGCACTCAAGTTACCTCTCAAGCTTCACCCCACTGGCCTGCTCAGTCCTTGGCTTGACACACAAGGCTGCTCTGCAAGCATCACCTCCTCTGGCTGGGTCCCTGGCTTAACACCCACTGAAATTTCCTGATTCTTCACCGTCCCCGGTTGGTGAGAATACTGCTCCGGTACTTGCTTCAGCCACTCACTTTGGTCCTCAGTAAGGTGATGGTTGGTTCTTTAGTGGCGACAGCTTCCCCTCTACCTCCGACTGCGATAAGTTCTCCAGCCAGCAGAACTGTCACCTCTGGCTGGAATGCAAGCCGCAATCCCAACCCTACGCTGCTCTCTTGCTTCTGGACAGGCCCTCAGACAGCCCAGCAGCCAGATGTGCCCGGGATAGGCCCAAACTCCATCCTAGCAGCCCAGGCAATACAACACATGTCCACCCAGACAGCCACCCAGGTGGCACAGAACACTGATCACCTGACTCCACCCGAATATATAGCAGGTCAAGGGATTTAAGAAAACCCCTGCCCATTGGCTGGGATACCCCATTTACCCATAATCTGACCTTGCATTGTCCTTCTAATATCTAAAGCCACCAGGTACCCGGCCACCTAGCGATAAAAGAGAGAAGTGCAGCAATTACAGACTTATGCCCTGTACACCCGATCGGATTTTCTGACAAAAAATGTTCGATGGGAGCTTGTTGTCGGAAATTCCAACCGTGTGTAGGCTTCATCGGACATTTTCAATCAGAATCTCCATCACACAAAATTCCCACAAAATTTGAGATCTGGATCTCAAATTTTACGACAACAAAATCCGTTGTCGAAAATTCTGATCGTGTGTACACAATTCCGACGCACAAAATTCCACCCATGCTCGGAATCAAGCAGAAGAGCCACACTGGCTATTGAACTTAATTTTTCTCGGCTCGTTGTACATGTTGTACTTCACCGCATTCTTGATGTTCAAAATTTCCAAAAAGATTTGTGTGACCGTGTGTATGCAAGACAAGTTTGAGCCAACATCCGTCAGAAAAAAAACATGGATTTTGTTGTCGGAAAATTCTATCGTGTGTACAGGGCATAAGAGTGAAATCAATTGTTCCTAACAATTAGCCATGGTAGCTATACCTGGCAGGTAAATTTAGGAAACAGAAACAAACTCAAATGAAAACGCATTGCTGCACTGTCTGAAAAAATTCATACACTGGAACAGGCACATAAACTATCCCTGAATGAATGAATGAATGATTTGTAAAGTGCTGCAAATGCGAACTGAATCACCTCAAGGCGCTGGATGCATTCTCTGTTGTCAGCTTCTCAGAAAAGGAAGGTCTTTAGTTTTTTTCTGAAGGCCTGGTGGTTTGCTTCCATGCGGATGTTAGTTGGAAGAGCATTCCATAGTCGAGGTCCTTGGACTGCAAATCTTCGTTCTCCCTTTGCTTTGTAGCGGTATTTGGGAATGGTAAGGAGGTTTTGGTTAGCTGATCGAAGACTACGATTCGGTGTGTAGTGTTTTATTTTCTCGCGGAGATATGGTGGGGCGTTTCCTTGTATGCATTTGTGGGTGAGGCAGAGGGTCTTGAATGTGATCCGATTCTTCACGGTTAGCCAGTGTAGGCTCTTTAGGGAGGGGGAGATGGATTCCCAGGGTTTTTTTCCTGTTAACAGTCTTGCCGCCGTGTTTTGAATGAGTTGTAAGCGCGCAAGCTGATATTGGGGTAGTCCTACGTAGAGCGAATTTGTGTAGTCGAGTCGGGAATTGATGATTGTTCCCACAACTGCCGCTTTGTCTTCTTCTGGGATGAAGGGGATGAGTCTACGTAGTTGGCGGAGGAGATGGTGGGATCCGCTCACCACTGATCCTATTTGCGCATCCATTGTCATTCCTGAGTCAAAAATGACTCCGAGACTCTTGGCTTTGGTGTTTGGAGAGATGGTCTGTCCAAGGATGGTGGGAGGTGTCCATGGAGTCTTTATTTTGGAATTTTTGTTAGCTTGTAGGAGAAGAAGTTCTGTTTTTGATCCTTTGAGTTTGAGGGAGCTAGTGGTCATCCAGTCATCTATTAAGGTGAGGCATATCTGTAATTGCTGATGAAGGTCTTTTTGTCCATTGATGGGTGTCGTCAGCGTATGAATGGAAGCAAAGATCGGTTTTCCTGATGATATTGAGAAGTGGGCGGATGTATATGTTGAATAGTACTGGTGACAAGGGGGAGCCTTGAAGGACTCCGCAGGAGACTGCCTGGGTTTCCGAGGTGAATGTTCCTAGTTTCACTGTCTGGGAGCGATTCTCTAAAAAGGATGTAAACCATTTTAGAGCAGAACCTGTAGCTCCTGCTACTTCAGCGAGGCGGACAAGTAAAGTATTGTGGTCCACTGTATCGAATGCTGCACTGAGGTCTAACAGTACCAGGAGACTCTGTTCTCCGTCGTCTGCTGCTTCAAGGGCATTGTCCCATATTTTGAGAAGTGCTGTTTCTGTGCCATGGCCTGGGCGGAAGCCTGATTGCAGAGGGTCCAGGAGGAGGTGTGTGTCCAGGTGGTGTTGTAGCTGCTGTACTACTGCTTTCTCCATAATCTTGGAGATGGCGTTGAGGCTAGTTATTGGTCTGCGACAGTTAGGGTCCTTAGGGTCGAAATTGGCTTTCTTTAGCAGAGGTTTGACGATGCCTTGCTTGAGGGAGGTTGGAACAGTCCCTTCTTGTAATGATTGATTTATGAGCTGTGTTAAGATAGGGGCCAAGATGTCGGAACATTCTTTAAGCAGTTTAGTGGGGATGATGTAGTTCGGTGATGTGCTGTCTCGAAGGCTTCTGATGATGTTTTTAGTTGTGTCTATGGTGATTGGGGACAAAAAGAAATTCGGTGGTTGAGTGATGTTCATGTCGATATCCTCTTTTTGCTTTGGTTGAGTAAGGGTGATAGTTGTTTTCTGATGGATTGATTTCCGAATGTTGTCGATTTTGTCGATGAAGAAATCTGATAACTCATTGCAGAATTCTTGAGTATCGTTTCCTGGGGGCTCTAAGCAGGTCAGGTTCATTGACTGAGCAACTATTTTGAAAAGTTCCCGCGGACGTTTTAAGGCGGATGAGATGGTGTCTGAGAAATGTTCTTTTTTGGCTTTGAAGATTGCCTTGTGGTATTTCCCCGTGAGTGCTTTGTAGTTAGCATGGTTTTCCTTGGTGGGATTTCTTCTCCATGCTCTTTCAGCTCTTCTACATTCTTGCTTGAGTAGGGTGAGAGTACCATTGAACCAACTCGAGTTTTTTTTGCGGATGAGTGTTCTACGTTTTGGCGCCATGGAGTCTGCTGTTTGTAGTAATACATTGTTTAGGGAGTTGAGTGTTTGTTCTGTTGAGAGGTTTGAGTTTAGCAAAAGAATTTTGCTTGATAATGTAGTTTTGAAGAGATCAGAGTGAAGTTTCTTCTGAGATCTATTCCAGTGTGTTGCTGTTGCGTGTTTCTGCTTTTGGAGGATGGTGTTAGTGGTGATTTTAAATTTGATAGCATGGTGGTCCGTCCATGGTAACGGAGTGTTGTCAAATACGTTGATGTCCATATTCTGTTTGAAGATGAGATCTAGAGTGTGTCCTGAACCATGCGTGGGAGAGTTTATCAGTTGTTGAAGGCCAAGTTCTTCCATTTGGTTGACGCAGGCGGTTGCGGTGGGGTCTTGGGCAGAGTTTGCCCACAGGTTAAAATCCCCAAGTACCAGCAGGT
Source organism: Aquarana catesbeiana (assembly GCF_042186555.1). Lineage (NCBI taxonomy): Eukaryota > Metazoa > Chordata > Amphibia > Anura > Ranidae > Aquarana > Aquarana catesbeiana. The sequence goes on along the minus strand of NW_027362644.1, from coordinate 574,282 downwards.
TTTTGGTTTTCAAGGTGTGTATCGAGAAGAATTCAGTGAGCGGCGTGAGGAGATTGGTCTTTGGTCCTGGTGGTCTGTAGCATAGTAGTATGTGAATGGTGTCTTGAGGTGTTGTTTGGAGGTGCAGTGAGAGTGTTTCCATGAAAGGCACTGAGTTCTGTACGTTTGGTTTGGTGAACCCAAGATGAGATTTGAAAATAACTGCTAGGCCTCCTCCTTTTTTTCCGATTCTATGCTCGGTTAGGATACTGTAGTTCTCGGGCACCAGTTCAGTTAGGATGGTGTTGCAGTCGGATGTTAGCCAGCTTTCTGTAATGAAGAGGCAATCTATGTTGTTTTCGATGACGAAATCGTGGATTTCCAGCCTGTGCTTGACTGCAGATCTGGTGTTGATCAGGGCGCATGCTAGTTGTTGTGGTTGGATAGGTGTCTCCTTGCATTTCCTGGTTGATTGAGGGTTGGTCCTTAGTAATTGTTCTTTTTTTAGTCTTTTTTGAGTGGCGATCGGTAAAGTTGCGGCAGTGTTTCTTAGCCTGTGGATGGTGTCTGCTGTGTATTTGAAGTTGCACATGATGAGGAGGATGGTGTTGCTAGTAGGAAAGGTGTTCTGATGGTGGTACTGATGTGGTGATGATCCACTTGCGGGGGGATGGAGGGGTCTGATGGCTACCCACTGCTTCTGGAGTGGTGTGGTGATGGGCTAGTGTGGGTGCGGAGGTACTTGAGGAGGTACGGCTGCCTACCCCCCTGTCGTTGATCCAGAGGAAGGCGAAAAACCCCTAGCCACCAGATCGCTCGTTGATCTCTTACAGGCCAGGGAGGAACTTCTGGAAGAGCTAAGTACAGTGGGGCAAAAAAGTATTTAGTCAGCCACCAATTGTACAAGTTAAAGAGAGATGAAAAGATGAGAGGGGCCTGTAATTGTCATCATAGGTATACCTCAACTATGAGAGACAAAATGTGGAAACAAATCCGGACAATCACATTGTCTGATTTTTGAAAGAATTTATTTGCAAATCATGGTGGAAAATAAGTATTTTTCAATATTAAACGTTCATCTCAATACTTTGTTATATATCCTTTGTTGGCAATGACAGAGGTCAAACGTTTTCTGTAAGCCTTCACAAGGTTGTCACACACTGTTGCTGGTATGTTGGCCCATTCCTCCATGCAGATCTCCTCTAGAGCAGTGATGTTTTGGGGCTGTCGCTGGGCAACACGGACTTTCAACTCCCTCCAAAGGTTTTCTATGGGGTTGAGATCTGGAGACTGGCTAGGCCACTCCAGGACCTTGAAATGCTTCTTACGAAGCCACTCCTTCATTGCCCGGGCGGTGTGTTTGGGATCATTGTCATGCTGAAAGACCCAGCCATGTTTCATCTTCAATGTCCTTGCTGATGGGAGGAGGTTTGCACTCAAAATCTCACGATACATGGCCCCATTTATTCTTTCATGTACACGGATCAGTCGCCCTGTTCCCTTTGCAAAGAAACAGCCCCAAAGCATGATGTTGCCACCCCCATGCTTCACAGTAGGTATGGTGTTCTTTGGTTGCAACTCAGCATTCTCTCTCCTCCAAACACGACGAGTTGTGTTTCTACCGAACAGTTCTACTTTGGTTTCATCTGACAATATGACATTCTCCCAATCCTCTTCTGGATCATCCTAATGCTCTCTAGAAAACCTCAGATGGGCCCAGACAGGTACTGGCTTAAGCAGGGGGACACATCTGGCACTGCGGGATCTGGGTCCCTGGCAGCATAGTGTGTTACTGATGGTAGCCTTTGTTACATTGGTCCCAGCTCTCTGCAGGTCATTCACTAGGTCCCCCGTGTGGTTCTGGGATTTTTGTTCACCGTTTTTTATTGCAGATTCAGTCTTCCCAGCCTGGTTCAGGTCTACAATTTTGTTTCTGGTGTCCTTCTACAGCTCTTTGGTCTTCACCATAGTGGAGTTTGGAGTGTGACTGTTTGAGGTTGTGGACAGGTGTCTTTTATACTGATAACAAGTTCAAACAGGTGCCATTAATACAGGTAAGGAGTGGAGGACAGAGGAGCCTCTTAAAGAAGAAGATACAGGTCTGTGAGAGCCAGAAATCTTGCTTGTTTGTAGGTGACCAAATACTTATTATCCACCACAATTTGCAAATAAATTCTTTCAAAAATAAGACAATGTGTTTGTCTGGATTTGTTTCCACATTTTGTCTCTCATAGTTGAGGTATACCTATGATGACAATTACAGGCCTCTCTATCTTTGTAAGTGGGAGAAATTGCACAATTGGTGGCTGACAAAATACTTTTTTGTCCCACTGTAAGACTTTAAAATGTAAATACGTCCTAACACAAAAACTGTTCTACGAATTCGGGAACAAATCAAGGAAATTACTAGCTAGACCACTACAAACCAAAAAAGCTAAAAATACCATACACACAATCAAAGACCCCACAGGCGCTTCATTTGTTTCTCCAGACAATATTGCCAATCAATTTGTTCAATATTTCTCCAAACTCTATAACCTATCTACTACAACTACAACGAATCAAGCTATAGAAAGACAAGAGGCTATAAAGGATTTCCTAACACAATATTGTCAATCCTTTATCACCCCTGAAGACGCGGCGAGTCTAGAACACCCCATTAGTACAGAAGAAATTACGACAGCCCTAAAGCAACTCAAAACAGGTAAAAGTCTGGGCCCAGATGGTCTGACCGTAAGCTACTATAAGACTTTCCAAGAAATACTTACCCCGCATCTCTCTAATGCCCCGTACACACGGTCGGATTTTCCGACGGAAAATGTGTGATAGGACTTTGTCGGAAATTCCGACGGTGTGTAGGCTCCATCACACATTTTCCATCGGATTTTCCGACACACAAAGTTTGAGAGCAGGATATAAAATTTTCCGACAACAAAATCCGTTGTCGGAAATTCCGATCGTGTGTACACAAATGCGACGGACAAAGTGCCACGCATGCTCAGAATAAATAAAGAGATTAAAGCTATTGACCACTGCCCCGTTTATAGTCCAGACGTACGTGTTTTACGTCACTGCGTTCAGAATGATCGGATTTTCCGACAACTTTGTGTGACTGTGTGTATGCAAGACAAGTTTGAGCAAACATCCGTCGGAAAAAATCCTAGGATTTTGTTGTCGGAATGTCCGAACAAAGTCCGATCGTGTGTACGGGGCATAAGACATTTAATGCTTTATCTTCTTCTCCACAAGCGAATAGGGATCTACTAGAGGCCCATATTATGCTTATACCAAAACCAGGCAAAGATGAGACGTTAGCATCAAATTACAGACCTATCTCTCTCCTCAATGTAGACATGAAACTCTATGTCAAAATTCTTGCGAATTGTATACTCCCTCTTCTCCCCAAATTGATTTCACTAGACCAGGTAGGATTTATCCCTGGTAGGGAAGCTAGGGATAACACCATAAAAGCTATCAACATCCACCATTGGCTCTCGACTTCCTACAAACAAGGTTTTTTTTCTGTTCCTCGATGCGGAGAAGGCGTTCGATAGGGTGGCTTGGGACTACATTATGGCAGTGTTGCAGGCTATGGGGTTTCCTGCACACTTTCTCCAATTGATCCTAGCACTATACAGTATTCATCCCCCACTGCCAGAATTAGGGTTAATCGCCGCTTGTCGGACGCCTTCGCTGTCTCGAATGGCAGACGCCAAGGGTGCCCATTATCCCCTCTCATCTTTGTACTAACCTTAGAACCTCTACTGCACAGACTTAGGACTAATTCCAACGTAAAAGGCATTGATATACGAAACAAACATTACAAAGTAGCGGTGTACGCAGATGACATCCTCCTCTTCCTTTCTGACCCTTTAATCACCATACCCAATCTATTGCAGGATTTTACCCGCTTTCAAAAATTATCCAACTTGCAAATAAATTTTGCAAAATCCACAAACACAGAACAAACACTTAGAGCACATCAATTCTTTCAAAACAACACGCTAATCTCTTTTGCTACCCTGTCCTCCTGATTCCCACAGAATAACATTCCTTTTTATAAATTTTTGCAAATCAGACATTTTTTGAATAGCACCAGACCTACCACACAATGGTGTAGATAACAAAATCCTTTGGAAGAACTTTGCTCTACTGCGAGTCCTCAAAGACATTTGATCTTGGCGGTATATGCGCTCCTCCTTTAATCGACCATAAATCTAACACAGTAATCCAGAAATGGGAAAGTGAGCTCAAGTTAGACCTCCCCAAAGAGGAATGGGATAGTATATATGAACATATTCATAAAGGCTCTATCAACATCTCAGCACAGGAAAACGGTTACAAACTGTATTCACGATGGTATCATACTCCAGAACGAACGGATACACATATTCCACCCAACTGTATCACCGATGTGCTGGAGATGTAACCCTAGCTTGGGCTCCCTTCTCCATGTATGGTGGGACTGTATACACATAAAACAATTCTGGGAAAAAGTACACAATACAATCTCTAAAATTATAACATACACATTGGACTTTACTCCAGCTCATTACCTGTTACATCACACATCACTACCTCAATCCACTTACAGAAGGTCTCTTATGCTTCACCTTATCAATGCGGCTAAACAATGTATACCTTTGTATTGGAGAAATACTAACCCCCTAAAATATTCAATTGGCTGAAGCGTATTGAGAAGATTGCAGAGATGGAGGACTTTATCTTTAGATAAACAAAACAGGATGAAATATCGAAATACGTGGGCTTGTTGGCTAAACTTTAGAAACTCCTCAGAGTTTCAGGAACTACTATATTATGCAATCCACAACCTCGCCTCACAACGGGAATAAACTAACACTTCCCATACACGTTCCCTCCTTCGCCAAGGTTATGGTACCCGCCATACCCAGTTATATAAGCATCTTTCCCCGTATCGTACATAGCATATTCCCACCCAAATCTTGAAGTAGAACACTTTGACTACTATAATCATAACAAATATGCGCCTTTTATCTTATATTGGATTATTCTTTGAATATAAGGCTATACTTCAGACCTGTTCAGCTTACATCTCCTCATTAATACCCAAGCTTTCCATCAAACATGGGAACTACAACATATTTACCAGATGTGGAGGGCAGCTTATTCCATTTAGTGGACCAACACTGCTAGAACACTACAAGATAAATCCACTATCCCCTCCCTTGCACAGTATGTTCCCATTCAGGGTGCGTGGGCTGGGGGTAGGCCTGCTTTGGTCTACATGACTTAATCAGATAAACCCTCTTATCATTCTCCTATGATGTCCCATGACATCACAAGGCACGTTCTAGCCTGCTAGAATAGTTTGATACAGCATTACGTTAATCTTCCTATGTTTAAATTTGAATTGAATTAAAATAGCAACTGTTATACAATAATATGATTGTTAACCACGCTAATTGGAAATTTTATGATTATTTGTACTGTATGTATTGATCTTTATTCCTGTTGCTTTAATGTAATTGTATTATTGTTCTAATAAAATTATTTGAAAATTATTTGACACCAGTTGCAGAGGCAGATAAATAACAGTGCAGAGAAACTGGAGAAAAGAGAGGAATACAATGAGCTTCAAACGAGGAGAGGGATAGAGAGGGAGGTGCAGGAAGGGCTTAAAAAGTGTTTTATGGGAAGAGAAGGTGAAGGACATTGTAGCCATATTAGTGCACTTGCAACAACACAGTTTAGTACATTTGTTTTTTGTTTTTTTGTACAACAGTTACATTTTCAAGCTATTGGGGGAATCCCTGCCTTCTTCTAATATCCAAGCAGTACAGAGGAGCAGTGGAAAAATCACGAAGATGAGAATTGTCATAAAACTGTGTGGTAGTGATCTAAAATACTGTGCTCCACATTCAGACCATTACCTTTTCCTCATACAGAATTATTATTCACAGTTTAAAGGTTTACGTTTCCTGAGTATTTTTTAAAAAGTCCCTTTAGGAACCAAAACTTCCAGGTCTTCCATAGAATGGTCTGGTTGTGGGAAATGATGTTCCATATCTGCACAGTAATCCTCTTCTTTATGTTCTTTTATTGTGTCTGTGACAGACCTAGCCAGGACAGGGGCTTTTGGAGAGGACTGGGAGCAACCTTCTTACCCACTGACTATGGGCCCTGGCATTTAAGGTAACACTGCTCTTTGGAAGGTGTATGCCTGGGGGATCCGTGGATTGGTCTTTTTTTTTTGGATTCAAGTCCATGTCTCCCCAAGACACACAGACTCTGGGACTCTAAGTCCAGGGTCCATGTTAAGGCCCTAGATGCCACATTTCCAACAAGGACTGCTCTGGACTATGGGACTCATAGCAGATGTTGATGTAATCAGCAAGCCACCTGTCTGGGGGTTGCCTGCTATAATGTGTTTAATACAAGTAGGTCTTGTGTGCTTCCTAAGGGTCTTTCACCCATTGTTAATTGTGCTAATTACCGTAACTCACCTTTTGTCTGTCTGCTAAGCAAACCATTATAGGTTGTGTTTATACTTGTAATAATGTGTATTGTCCAGTACACTGTATTCAGTATTGTAGAAGTTGGCAAGTCTGACCTAGAATGAAACCTCTGAGTCATGCAGATGGCTAATTAACATAATGTTTATAGTATATGTCTGCTGTTCTAATTATATTCCTGTGTACAGTTTGTATTGTTGGCGTAATATGATCAGGAGGGGGAGGTCCTCCTGTGGCGTATATATTATGCGTTAGTTTGTTCAAATAATCGTGTTCCAGCTTTGCAGCCAAACAAGTCCTACCTTGTTCTTAGTTGCAATATGTGGCTATAATATCTGATATCTATCTTCAGACTGGAGGAAGTGGTATATGACGGAAGCACTCAAGCAGAGTGTGGGGGACAATTCCGTTACATTGTCTATAAACATTCATTCTGTTTTTGTAACTTCTGTCCTGTCTCATCAATGTATGGTCCATTATATAAAACAGAAAAAATGTGTATACCACGCTACCTGATAAGGAGAAATCATAAAAAAGCTGCAGCTCAAAATTGTGAGATATACACAAATAGAATAATAATTATAAAAACGTGAGCAGCGCTACAGAAAGTGAGTACAATATATGAAAATTATATAAATAAATATAAGCCGAGGATCCGTGATGGATCCAAAGAATAAACAATATAAGTGCCAAAAAACAATGACATAAAAGGGTGATAAAAACATAAAAAGGTGGTAAAAATGAATCCCAACAGTGAAAAATGTAGAAACAATGAAGAATCCATAAATAGAATCATCCAAAAAGTGCTCAAACCAAATAAAAGTGAGGTTAATCGGTCACACAGACAGCGACTTGTGAGAAAATCCACCACCGTATGTGCTAAACGCTTACCAGATGGCAAGCTTTGGATAGCTTGTAAGTAGCCTGATAATCAATGGTAAGTAGCGTCACACCACGGCTTCTCAGCTTCTCAGTGTCTCACACAGGGTTGCTCCATTGGCGATATATGCGTGATGTAGGTAAAAGCATGAAAATGAACAATAGCAGCAGCCGGCCGGCTTACAGACACCGTTCAGGATGAGGTAGTCAGCGATGACATCAGTGGGTCAACCTTCCGACGTACATTTTGCCTCACGAAGACATCATCATGGCGCCATGGCGATGTCTTCGTGAGACGAAACGTACGTTGGAAAGTTGACGCGCTGACGTCATTGCTGACTACCTCGTCCCGAACGGGTGTCTGTAAGCCGGCTGGCTGCTGCTAATGTATGATCCATGCTTGCACTTGCTGCATTGAATGAAGTACCTCCCATTACTGGAGGCCAAGCTGTATGATCCTGTAATACTGAAAGTTCTTTTTGTTTGTGTGAAAATGTTTAATATATTTATGTAGATGCACAATTTGCAGCATTTAGTGTTGCAAGGTTTTGTTCCCTTTTTTTAGTCCCTGTCCTCAGAATGAATCTTCCTGCTGATCAATGAGGTTTGGTGGTTGCCTGAAGGTCAGCAGTGGGGGTTGTTGGAATATTCCTTTCAGGGTTCTGTCCTCTGTTATGATGGGTTTCATCTATTTCATTATCTCTTTCATCCCTTCTAGTGCTGGATTGTATGTGGTTATTAGAGGTACACGGCTATTTGTTTTCTTCTCTTTGTATTGTAGGAGATTTTTAAGGCAGCGTTTATGCTTGTACTGATAGTATTGTTGCTGTAACCTTTCTAATGCAAGGATTCTGCTAGTACTCCTAGATGTCTATTTCTGTCTTCTGGTTCCGTACATATTCTGTGGTATCCAGACTAATGAAGGGCCACCTTCTGGAATGGTCCATGTTTTTCCACCAAGTTATGCATTCTACATCATTGTACACACCAGAAGCTTGGATTACTTATACTATTATATCTGTAGTTTTTCTCTTGAATAGTTCATATTATTCTATATTATCTTAGATCCCAAGGGGTCGATGCTCTGAGGAATGTCCTCCAGGGTTCAGAAAATCTGTAAGAGAAGGATATCACCCATGTTGTTATAATTGTGCTCCATGTTCAGAAGGAGAAATATCAAACCATTATGGTAAGCTTGATTTTTTTTTTTAACCACTTAACAACCGGCCCATAGCCGAATGACGGCTACAGGGAGGTTGCATAACTCTGGGAGGGCATACAGTGATGGCATACCCATCCATCCTCAGCAATACTCATCCATCCATCCATCCATGCTCAGCCATTCCATCCACTCCATCCATAACTAGCCATACCCATCCATACTCAGCCGTACTTCGCAATATTCAGCCGTACCCAGCCATACCCAGCCATACCCAGCCATACTCAGTCCTACCCAGCCATACCCAGCCGTACCCAACCATACCATCTATACCCAGCCATACTCAGCCATACCCAGCCATCCCATCTATACCCAGCCATACTCAGCCGTACCCATGCATACTCAGCCGTACCCGGCCATACTCATTTATGCTCAGCCATCCCCATCCACAGCTCATCCATCCCCATTCATGCTCATCCATGCCACATCAGTTATCATCCATGCCACATCCATGCCACTACAGTGCCTCATAAAAGTGTAATAGGTAGTCAAATTAGATTTGAAACTTATGTCCCTAGAGCACCTGATGGTGCTCCCTGCATGTTGGTCCTCTGTATGTGGCCACACTGTGGAAAAGTCTCACACATGTGGTATCGCCTTCCTCAGGAGGAGTAGGAGAATCTATTTTGGGGTGTAATTTTTGGTATGTGCATGCTATGTGTAAGAAATATTGTGTAAATGGACAACGTTGTGTAAAAAAAAAATGCGTTTTCATTTTCTTTACACATTTTCCAAAAACTTGTAAAAAAAAATGACATGTTCAAAAGACTCGATATGCCTCATAGATTATACATTGGGTTGTTTTCTTTCCAAAATGGGGTCCGTTTTGGGGCGTTTCCATTGTCCTGGTTCTCCAGGACCTTCAAAAGTGTAAGAGGTAGTCAAGAAATGATATGTATAATTTATGCTCCAAGAACGCCTGACAGTGCTCCCTGCACGTTGGGCCTCTGTATGTGGCCACACTCTGTAAAAGTCTCACACATGTGGTATAGCCATACTCAGGAGGAGTAGTAGAATGGGTTTTGGGGTGTAATTTGTGCTATACATATGCTGTGTGTGAGAAATAATCTGCTAATATAACAATTTTGTGAAAAAAAAGAAAAAAAATCTTGATTTTTCAAAGAATTGTGGGAAAAAATTACAACTTTAAAAAAATCACCATGCCTCTTACTAAATACCTGGGAATGTCTACTTTCCAAAAAGGGGTCATTTGGGGGGTATTTGTACTTCCCTGGCTTGTTAGGGTCTCAAGAAATGAGATAGGCCGTCAGTACTTCAGGTGTGATCAGTTTTCAGATATTGGCACCATAGCTTGTGGACTCTATAACTTTCACAAAGACCAAATAATATACACTGATTTGGGTTATTTTTACCAAGGATATGTAGCAGTAAAAATTTTGGCCAAAATATATAAAGAAAAATTACTAATTTGCAAAATGTTATAACAGAAACCAAGAAAAATGCATTTTTTTTACAGAATTTTCTGTCTTTTTTCTTTTATAGCGCAAAAAATAAAAAAAAACGGTGATTAAATACCACCAAAAGAAAGCTCTATTAGTGTGAAAAAAAGGACAAAAAACTCATATAGGTACAGTGTTGCATGACTGAGTAATTGTCATTCAAAATGTGAGAGCACCGAAAGCTGAAAATTGGTGCGGTTAGGAAGGGGGTTTAAGCGCCCGGTGGTCAATTGGTTAATAGAAACTCTGATATTAGATTAGAAAATTAAAACTTTTAAAGTCCATAAAAGTGATTCTGTAACCACTTTACATTCTACAGCAAGCAACGAGAATCAGCTTCCTCCTACTATAAATCTATTCAAAACTCACTTTGAAGTATTAAATCAAAATAAAAATGAAAATAAGACTGCAGCCACTGTGCAAAGGTGCTACAACCTTAAAAGTGATAGAAAGTATAAAACAGCGCTGGCAGCCTATATTATACAATACACATCCTAGTGATTAGTGCCATATACATCAATGTGTTTGTGACATACAAATCAAAATACACAAAATAATATATAATATACACAAATCTGTAAAGTGCTTGGTGCTTCTATAAAAGTGCAACGGTGCTCAAAAAACTTTGCAAAATGTGAGGTGACTCCCCCTTCGGTGACCCCACTCACCAAAAACAATAGACCCTCACAGGGCTTTTTTTCTCAGAGAATAGGTGCAGGAACTCCTCTCTCCCGAGACACCCCTTGACTCTGCCCCCTACCCACCTTCAAGTCCCGCTCCTTGGCCCCACCCCTTACCCACCTCCCAGTACCACCCCTTTCAGCACTAAGTATAATTTTGTGCTTTTTTGTATGGAATTTGTTAATGATAATGAAAGCAGTAAAATAGATCTAACAACAATGGACACCCAAGGAAAAATAGATCCACCCCAGCAACAATGGTCTCCCAACAGCCAGCATCAATAGACCCTCCAGCAGCTAGCAACATTAGACCCCTCCCTCAACACTAAATCCCTCCCAGCAGCGATTGACCTCCTGCAACATAAGACCTACATCAGCAACAATAGATCACCCACCAGCAACAATAGACCTCCCCAGCAAAATAGATCCCCTCCAGCACCAATAGATTTCCCAGTAGCCAGCATCAATAGACCCTCCAGCAGTCAGCAACACAGACCCCTCCCTCAACAGTAGATCCCTCCCAGCAACAACTGACCCCCCAGCAACATAAGACCCACTCCAGCAACAAATGATCCCCTGGAGCAACAGAAGACCTCCACAGTAACAGTAGACCTCCTTTCTCTGCAAAAATAGATCCCCTCCAGCAGCAATAGATTCCCCAGTGGCCAGCATCAATAGACCCTCCAGAACATCCCAGCACCCCTTGCCATTACATAAATTTAGTTCTGGAGGTGCCAGAACTGCGTTCCCCCATGTTCCTGCTGAAAAAAAGTCCTGGACCCTCAGCTTCACAGTCTGGGATCAAAAAAGGCAGTGATCTATTGATCTGGAGGTATGTAGGATGGTTCCTCAACAAACTCTTCCAAGAGGGTGCTTCATGACAGAAAGGATATGCCACACTCCATAGATGGGAAAATAGAGAAAAAACTCATAGTGACATACCACATAACATAAAGTATCAAGCGCATTGCAAGTGCCACTTACAGGATATTTGGCAAAGACAGGCATCAGTAAAACACATCCGAGTTTGCCTCTGTATGGCGTGCGTTCCACGGAGGTGGAAATTGCGTCAATGGTTAGCATGAACAGTAAGTACATTGACGCGTTTCACCCCTCCTCCAGGGTGTCATCAAAGGACATCACTTCCTGTTCCATTGCAATCTATTTATATTTGAGGGAAGATCACTCCTCCCTCTGGGGAGGACGAAGCGGCCAATTATGATCAGTGTGAAAAAAAACTTCCTCCTCAAACATAATTTCCTGTTGCCAAATATATATATAAAACTTTTATATAAACAGAAGCCAAAATGACAAAACTTGCTTATTTGGCTATAATAATACAATAAATCCCATGATGCGATAGACATTTGCAAAAGATTTCCAATACATGATTAAAAATTACTTAAATATAAACAATTTGGAAAAAATGAAAATAAAAAGTACAAAGAACAAATAATAAAAATAAAAATAAAAATGAAAATAAAATAAAAAAAATAAAAATAGAAATAATAATAAAAATAAAATAATAATGAAAATAAAATAATAAATAAAAATGTATTGTATTATTATAGCCAAATAAGCAATTTTGTAATTTTGGCTTCTGTTTATATTAAAGTTTTTTATATATATTTGGCAACAGGAAATTATGTTAGAGGAGGAAGTTGGTGTTTTTTCACACTGATGGTAATTGGTCGCTTCGTCCTCCCCAGAGGGAGGAGTGATCTTCACTTGGGTATAAATAGATTGCAATGGAATTGGAAGTGATGTCCTTTGATGACGCCTTGGAGGAGGGGTGAAACGTGTTGACCTACTTCCGGTTCATGCTAACCATTGATGCAATTTCCGCCATACAGCTCGGATGTTTTTTTACTGAAACCTGTCTTTGCCAAATATCCTGTAAGTGGCGGTTGTAATGCGCTTGATAATTTATATTAAGTGGTATTTCACTATGAGTTTTTTCTCTATTTTCCTATCTATGGAGTGTGGCATATCCTTTGTGTCATAAAGCACCCTCTTGGAAGAGTTTGTTGAGGAACCATCCTACATACCCCCAGATCAATAGATCACTGCATTTTTTGATCCCAGACTGGGAAGCTGGAGGTCTATTGTTTTTGGTGAGTGGGGTCACCGAAGGGGGAGTCACCTCACATTTTTCAAAGTTTGGAGCACCATTGCACTTTTATAGAAGCACCAAGCACTTTACAGATTTGTGCATATTATATTATATATCATTTTGTTGTATTTTGATTTGTATGTCACAAACACATTGATGTATATGGCACTAATCACTAGGATGTGGATTGTATAATATAGGCTGCCAGAGCTGTTTTATACTTTCTATAGCTTCCTCCTACTGTCTGTCTGAGAAAGCTTCCAACATTTATCTAAAAGTAATGGTCAGGAAAATGATTACACTGAAGAGGCCAAAACTGTCAAATAGTTACATTCTCGGTATACTAGGCTTAAAGTTATTTTCACTTATTTTTACTCTACAGACAGTGAACTGTGCAAGAAGTGTCCTGAAAATGAATGGCCCAACAAAGCTAAAACTATTTGTATTTACAAGGTCAATGAGTATTTATCATACAAGGAGGACATTCTAGTTTTATTTTTTTCTATAACTTCAGTCATATTTGCTACAACGTCTCTCCTTATACTTGGACTATTTGTTTGGTTTCGGAGCACTCCCATAGTCAAAGCCAATAACCGGAACCTCAGCTTCATTCTGCTCCTTTCCCTCATATTGAGCTTCCTTTCTGTATTCCTGTTCCTTGGCCGTCCTGTGGATATTACCTGTATGCTTCAACAAGTCACCTTTGGAATTCCCTTCACCATCTCAGCATCTTCTATCCTAGCCAAAACCATCATGGTCTTCATTGCTTTCAAAGCCACCAGACCTGGAAGCTCTTGTAGAAAATGGGTGGGAATCAAACTTCCCAATACAGTCATGTTATTCTGCTCATCCATTCAGGTTATGAATTGCATTCTCTGGTTGTCCATCTCTCCACCATTTCTGGAGTATGACATGGACTCCTATCCTGGGAAGATCATCATTCAGTGTAATGAAGGGTCAGTTATCGGGTTCTACTTTATGTTGGGTTATATGGGGTTTCTGGCAGCTGTGAGTTTTGTTCTGGCTTTCATGGTGAGGACATTACCGGACAGTTTTAATGAGGCCAAATACATCACCTTCAGCATGCTGGTGTTCTGCAGTGTCTGGATTGCCATGATCCCAGCCTATCTGAGCACCAGAGGGAAATACATGGTGGCTGTGGAGATATTCGCCATACTGACCTCCAGTGCTGGAATATTATTGTGTATGTTTTCTCCAAAACTCTACATTTTACTTTTCAAACCTGAACTGAATACACAGAAAACAATGCTGGGGAAAAGAATGTTGTAAATGTAACACATTAATTCAATGTATAATACTGTAGACCAGATTAAACAAATTCAGCCATATTGTTAAATCATCATCATCATTAACATCATCATTATGAATGACTTTATCATCATCATTATAATTGTTTGCTAATATAACAATTTTGTGAAAAAAAAGAAAAAAAATCTTGATTTTTCAAAGAATTGTGGGAAAAAATTACAACTTTAAAAAAATCACCATGCCTCTTACTAAATACCTGGGAATGTCTACTTTCCAAAAAGGGGTCATTTGGGGGGTATTTGTACTTCCCTGGCTTGTTAGGGTCTCAAGAAATGAGATAGGCCGTCAGTACTTCAGGTGTGATCAGTTTTCAGATATTGGCACCATAGCTTGTGGACTCTATAACTTTCACAAAGACCAAATAATATACACTGATTTGGGTTATTTTTACCAAGGATATGTAGCAGTAAAAATTTTGGCCAAAATATATAAAGAAAAATTACTAATTTGCAAAATGTTATAACAGAAACCAAGAAAAATGCATTTTTTTTACAGAATTTTCTGTCTTTTTTCTTTTATAGCGCAAAAAATAAAAAAAAACGGTGATTAAATACCACCAAAAGAAAGCTCTATTAGTGTGAAAAAAAGGACAAAAAACTCATATAGGTACAGTGTTGCATGACTGAGTAATTGTCATTCAAAATGTGAGAGCACCGAAAGCTGAAAATTGGTGCGGTTAGGAAGGGGGTTTAAGCGCCCGGTGGTCAATTGGTTAATAGAAACTCTGATATTAGATTAGAAAATTAAAACTTTTAAAGTCCATAAAAGTGATTCTGTAACCACTTTACATTCTACAGCAAGCAACGAGAATCAGCTTCCTCCTACTATAAATCTATTCAAAACTCACTTTGAAGTATTAAATCAAAATAAAAATGAAAATAAGACTGCAGCCACTGTGCAAAGGTGCTACAACCTTAAAAGTGATAGAAAGTATAAAACAGCGCTGGCAGCCTATATTATACAATACACATCCTAGTGATTAGTGCCATATACATCAATGTGTTTGTGACATACAAATCAAAATACACAAAATAATATATAATATACACAAATCTGTAAAGTGCTTGGTGCTTCTATAAAAGTGCAACGGTGCTCAAAAAACTTTGCAAAATGTGAGGTGACTCCCCCTTCGGTGACCCCACTCACCAAAAACAATAGACCCTCACAGGGCTTTTTTTCTCAGAGAATAGGTGCAGGAACTCCTCTCTCCCGAGACACCCCTTGACTCTGCCCCCTACCCACCTTCAAGTCCCGCTCCTTGGCCCCACCCCTTACCCACCTCCCAGTACCACCCCTTTCAGCACTAAGTATAATTTTGTGCTTTTTTGTATGGAATTTGTTAATGATAATGAAAGCAGTAAAATAGATCTAACAACAATGGACACCCAAGGAAAAATAGATCCACCCCAGCAACAATGGTCTCCCAACAGCCAGCATCAATAGACCCTCCAGCAGCTAGCAACATTAGACCCCTCCCTCAACACTAAATCCCTCCCAGCAGCGATTGACCTCCTGCAACATAAGACCTACATCAGCAACAATAGATCACCCACCAGCAACAATAGACCTCCCCAGCAAAATAGATCCCCTCCAGCACCAATAGATTTCCCAGTAGCCAGCATCAATAGACCCTCCAGCAGTCAGCAACACAGACCCCTCCCTCAACAGTAGATCCCTCCCAGCAACAACTGACCCCCCAGCAACATAAGACCCACTCCAGCAACAAATGATCCCCTGGAGCAACAGAAGACCTCCACAGTAACAGTAGACCTCCTTTCTCTGCAAAAATAGATCCCCTCCAGCAGCAATAGATTCCCCAGTGGCCAGCATCAATAGACCCTCCAGAACATCCCAGCACCCCTTGCCATTACATAAATTTAGTTCTGGAGGTGCCAGAACTGCGTTCCCCCATGTTCCTGCTGAAAAAAAGTCCTGGACCCTCAGCTTCACAGTCTGGGATCAAAAAAGGCAGTGATCTATTGATCTGGAGGTATGTAGGATGGTTCCTCAACAAACTCTTCCAAGAGGGTGCTTCATGACAGAAAGGATATGCCACACTCCATAGATGGGAAAATAGAGAAAAAACTCATAGTGACATACCACATAACATAAAGTATCAAGCGCATTGCAAGTGCCACTTACAGGATATTTGGCAAAGACAGGCATCAGTAAAACACATCCGAGTTTGCCTCTGTATGGCGTGCGTTCCACGGAGGTGGAAATTGCGTCAATGGTTAGCATGAACAGTAAGTACATTGACGCGTTTCACCCCTCCTCCAGGGTGTCATCAAAGGACATCACTTCCTGTTCCATTGCAATCTATTTATATTTGAGGGAAGATCACTCCTCCCTCTGGGGAGGACGAAGCGGCCAATTATGATCAGTGTGAAAAAAAACTTCCTCCTCAAACATAATTTCCTGTTGCCAAATATATATATAAAACTTTTATATAAACAGAAGCCAAAATGACAAAACTTGCTTATTTGGCTATAATAATACAATAAATCCCATGATGCGATAGACATTTGCAAAAGATTTCCAATACATGATTAAAAATTACTTAAATATAAACAATTTGGAAAAAATGAAAATAAAAAGTACAAAGAACAAATAATAAAAATAAAAATAA